>NC_143024.1:5947500-6012500 GCF_057628025.1 Oncorhynchus mykiss
GTGTCATTAGTTGTCTCTGATTGAGAATCATACTTAGGTAGCCTGGGTTGCACTGTTTGTTTGTGGGTGATTGTCTATGTTAGTGGCTTGTGTCTGCACAGGTCTCATTTTGTAGCTTCACGGTCGTATTTGGTTTATTGTTTTCGTTACTCTTTTGCATAGTGTTCAGTCTTTCTTTATTAAAGATTCACCATGGACACTTACCACGCCGCATATTGGTCCTCTGATCCTTCTCGCCTCTCCTCTTCAGACGAAGAGGAGGACGACCGTGACAGAATCACCCACCAACCAAGGACCAAGCGGCGTGGTAGAAAACAGCGACGACAGCAGCAGCAGCAGCAACAACAACAGCGGCCGGTATCACAGGACTCCTGGACATGGGAGGAGATACTGAACGGAGAGGGACCCTGGGCACAGGCTGGGGAATATCGCCGCCCCAAAGCAGAGCTGGAGGCAGCGAAAGCTGAGCGGCGGCGATATGAGGAGGCAGCACGGCAGTGCGACAGGTACGAGAGACAGCCCCAAATTTTTTTTGGGGGGGGGCACACGAGGGGTGGAGCTAAGCCAGGTAGCAGACCTGCGCTCACCCCTCGTGCTTATTATAAGCAGCGCGATACTGGGCAGGCACCGTGTTATGCGGTTAAGCGCACGGTGTCGCCAGTACGTGTCCATAGCCCGGTGCGCTATAGGACAGCCCCCCGAGAGTGTCATGCGAGTGCGGGCATCGAGCCAGGGCGTATGGTGCCTGCTCAGCGGGTCTGGTCGCCGGTACGCAGTTTTGGTCCAGGGTATCCTGCGCCGGCTCTGCGTGCTGTGTCTCCGGGGCGCTGGGAGGGTGCAGTGCGTCCTCTGCCTGCGCTCCGCTCGTGCCGGGCGAATGTGGGAATGGAGCCGAAGGGAGAGGTGCGTGTAGTAAGCACTAGATCTCCCGTGCTTACCCACAGCCCGGTTCAACCTGTGCCTGCACTCTGGACGGTCCGGGCTAGAGTGGTTATCCAGCCTGGGGAGGTGGTGCCAAGGTTGCGCACCAGAGCTCCAGTGCTCCCCCACAGCCCGGTCCTTCAGGTGCCTCCTCCTAACCCCAAGCCTCCTGAAGGGCTCCCCAGCCTGGTGGTACCTGTGGCAGCCCCACGCACCAGGCTGTCTCTCTGTCTCCTCCCTGCAGGTGGTCCCGCCTGTCCGGCGCCGCTGCCGGAGTCTCCCGCCTGTCCGGCGCCGCTGCCGGAGTCTCCCGCCTGTCCGGCGCCTCTGCCGGAGCCTCCCGCCTGTCCGGCGCCTCTGCCGGAGCCTCCCGCCTGTCCGGCGCCTCTGCCGGAGCCTTCCGCCTGTCCGGCGCCTCTGCCGGAGCCTCCCGCCTGTCCGGCGCCTCTGCCGGAGCCTCCCGCCTGTCCGGCGCCTCTGCCGGAGCCTCCCGCCTGTCCGGCGCCGCTGCCGGAGCCTCCCGCCTGTCCGGCGCCGCTGCCGGAGCCCCTCTGCCCAGAGCAGCTGTCTCTCTGTCCCGAGCAGCTGTCTCTCTGTCCCGAGCAGCTGTCTCTCTGTCCCGAGCAGCTGTCTCTCTGTCCCGAGCAGCTGTCTCTCTGTCCCGAGCAGCTGTCTCTCTGTCCCGAGCAGCTGTCTCTCTGTCCCGAGCAGCTGTCTCTCTGTCCCGAGCAGCTGTCCCTCTGTCCCGAGCAGCTGTCCCTCTGTCCCGAGCTGCCCCTCTGTCCAGTGGGGTCATTGAGAGGGGTGGTCATGCTGAGAAAGCCACGGAGGCGGACAATAAGGCGGACTAAGACAATGATGAGGTGGGGTCCGCGTCCCGCGCCAGAGCCGCCACCGCGGACAGACGCCCACCCAGACCCTCCCCTATAGGTCAAGGTTTTGCGGCCGGAGTCCGCACCTTTGGGGGGGGGTACTGTCACGTTCTGACCTTTATTTCCGTTGTTTTGTATTTATTTAGTATGGTCAGGGCGTGAGTTGGGTGGGCAGTCTATGTTTGTTTTTCTATGTTTTGGGGCATTTCTATGTTTTCGGCCTAGTATGGTTCTCAATCAGAGGCAGGTGTCATTAGTTGTCTCTGATTGAGAATCATACTTAGGTAGCCTGGGTTGCACTGTTTGTTTGTGGGTGATTGTCTATGTTAGTGGCTTGTGTCTGCACAGGTCTCATTTTGTAGCTTCACGGTCGTATTTGGTTTATTGTTTTCGTTACTCTTTTGCATAGTGTTCAGTCTTTCTTTATTAAAGATTCACCATGGACACTTACCACGCCGCATATTGGTCCTCTGATCCTTCTCGCCTCTCCTCTTCAGACGAAGAGGAGGACGACCGTGACACTCCCTCCCTCCCTCCCCACCTCCCTTTCTTAAAGAACCCCGTTGGAAACCCATCAGACCCTGGAGCCTTGCTGCTCTGCATCAACTGGATAGCCTGAATAACTTATTCAAGGCTGAGAGGGGAATCAAGGTCATCTGCAGTTTCAGTCCTCAACCGTGGGAGTCTCCAGTTCACCCAGAAATGTAGCCATATTGGCAGTATCTGATGGAAATTCAGACATGTACAGGGAGGAATAGAAAGATTTGAAGGTGTCATTGTAGGGTCAGAAATCAAGCTATGAGATTAATCTTTAATTTAGGGTATCAGATGGGTAGCCTGCCCTGCGTTTGAATTGGTGTGCGAGCAGATGTCTTGCCCTGTGTTTGAATTGGTGTGCGAGCAGATGTCTTGCCCTGTGGCCATGGTTCATAGTAGGTACCATGTGATGGGTAGCTTGCCCTGTGTTTGAATTGGTGTGCGAGCAGATGTCTTGCCCTGCGTTTGAATTGGTGTGCGAGCAGATGTCTTGCCCTGTGGCCATGGTTCATAGTAGGTACCATGTGATGGGTAGCTTGCCCTGTGTTTGAATTGGTGTGCGAGCAGATGTCTTGCCCTGCGTTTGAATTGGTGTGCGAGCAGATGTCTTGCCCTGTGGCCATGGTTCATAGTAGGTACCATGTGATGGGTAGCTTGCCCTGTGTTTGAATTGGTGTGCGAGCAGATGTCTTGCCCTGTGGCCATGGTTCATAGTAGGTACCATGTGATGGGTAGCTTGCCCTGTGTTTGAATTGGTGTGCAAGCAGATGTCTTGCCCTGTGTTTGAATTGGTGTGCGAGCAGATGTCTTGCCCTGTGGCCATGGTTCATAGTAGGTACCATGTGATGGGTAGCTTGCCCTGTGGCCATGGTTCATAGTAGGTACCATGTGATGGGTAGCTTGCCCTGTGGCCATGGTTCATAGTAGGTACCATGTGATGGGTAGCTTGCCCTGTGGCCATGGTTCATAGTAGGTACCATGTGATGGGTAGCTTGCCCTGTGGCCATGGTTCATAGTAGGTACCATGTGATGGGTAGCTTGCCCTGTGGCCATGGTTCATAGTAGGTACCATCTGTCCATAATTTCTCTCCTCTCTGTCCATAATTTCTCTCCTCTCTGTCCATAATTTCTCTCCTGTCTGTCCATAATTTCTCTCCTCTCTGTCCATAATTTCTCTCCTCTCTGTCCATAATTTCTCTCCTCTCTGTCCATAATTTCTCTCCTCTCTGTCCATAATTTCTCTCCTGTCTGTCCATAATTTCTCTCCTCTCTGTCCATAATGTCTCTCCTCTGTCCATAATTTCTCTCCCCTCTGTCCATAATTTCTCTCCTCTATGTCCATAATGTCTCTCCTCTGTCCATAATTTCTCTCCTCTGTCCATAATTTCTCTCCCCTCTGTCCATAATGTCTCTCCTCTCTGTCCATAATTTCTCTCCTCTCTTTCCTTAATTTCCCTCCTCTGTCCATAATTTCTCTCATCTCTGTCCATAATGTCTCTCCTCTGTCCATAATTTCTCTCCTCTGTCCATAATTTCTCTCTTCTCTGTCCATAATGTCTCTCCTCTGTCCATAATTTCTCTCTTCTCTGTCCACAATTTCTCTCCTGTCTGTGTCAGGTGCGTGAATGAGGACCCAAAAGCGAATTAACAAACAGAGTTTCTTTAATGATAAACACACGTGGGCTCAGATGGACAGGTAGATTCCGACAGGACAGGACAAGGTTGCAGCAAACACGATGATAGTCTGGTTCAGGCATGAGACACACAAACAAGAATCCGACAAAGACAGGAGCAGAAACAGAGAGAGATATAGGGACCTAATCAGAGGGAAAAAGGGAACAGGTGGGAAAAGGGGTGAATGAGGTAGTCAGAGAAGACAAGGAACAGCTGGGGGAAAGCGGGGGAGAAAAGGTAACCTAATACGACCAGCAGAGGGAGACAGGGTGAAAGGAAAGGACAGAAAGACACAACATGACAATACATGACAGTACCCCCCCACTCACCGAGCGCCTCCTGGCGCACTCGAGGAGGAAACCTGGCGGCAACGGAGGAAATCCTTGATCAGCGCACGGTCCAGCACGTCCCGAGAGGGAACCCAACTCCTCTCCTCAGGACCGTACCCCTCCCAATCTACGAGGTACTGGTGACCACGGCCCCGAGGACGCATGTCCAAAATCCTGCGGACCCTGTAGATGGGTGCGCCCTCGACAAGGATGGGGGGGGGGGGGGGGAAGACGAGCGGGGGCGCGAAGAACGGGCTTGATACAGGAGACATGGAAGACCGGGTGGACGCGACGAAGGTATCGCGGAAGAAGAAGTCGAACTGCGACAGGATTAATGACCCGAGAAATACGGAACGGACCAATGAACCGCGGGGTCAACTTGCGAGAAGCCGTCTTAAGGGGAAGGTTCTGAGTGGAGAGCCAAACTCTCTGACCGCGACAATAATTAGGACTCTTAGTTCTACGCTTATTAGCAGCCCTCACAGTCTGCGTCCTATAACGGCAAAGTGCAGACCTGACCCTCTTCCAGGTGCGCTCGCAACGTTGGACAAAAGCCTGAGCGGAGGGGACGCTGGACTCGGCGAACTGAGATGAGAACAGCGGAGGCTGGTACCCGAGGCTACTCTGAAAAGGAGATAGCCCGGTCGCAGACGAAGGAAGCGAGTTGTGGGCGTATTCTGCCCAGGGGAGCTGTTCTGACCAAGACGCAGGGTTGCGAAAAGAAAGACTGCGTAAGATGCGACCAATAGTCTGATTGGCCCGTTCTGCTTGACCGTTAGACTGGGGGTGAAAGCCGGAAGAGAGACTGACGGAAGCCCCAATCAAACGGCAAAACTCCCTCCAAAATTGAGACGTGAATTGCGGACCTCTGTCCGAAACGACGTCTGACGGAAGGCCATGAATTCTGAAAACATTCTCGATGATGATTTGTGCCGTCTCTTTAGCAGAAGGAAGCTTAGCAAGGGGAATGAAATGAGCCGCCTTAGAGAACCTATCGACAACCGTAAGAATAACAGTCTTCCCCGCTGACGAAGGCAGTCCGGTGACAAAATCTAAGGCGATGTGAGACCACGGTCGAGAGGGAATGGGAAGCGGCCTGAGACGGCCGGCAGGAGGAGAGTTACCGGACTTAGTCTGCGCGCAGACCGAACAAGCAGCCACGAAACGACGCGTGTCATGCTCCCGGGTGGGCCACCAAAAACGCTGGCGAATGGAAGCAAGCGTACCCCGAACGCCAGGGTGGCCGGCTAACTTGGCAGAGTGAGCCCACTGAAGAACGGCCAGACGAGTAGGAACGGGAACGAAAAGAAGGTTCCTAGGACAAGCGCGCGGCGACGGAGTGTGAGTGAGCGCTTGCTTTACCTGCCTCTCAATTCCCCAGACAGTCAACCCGACAACACGCCCCTCAGGGAGAATCCCCTCGGGGTCAGTGGAGGCTACTGAAGAACTGAAGAGATGAGATAAAGCATCAGGCTTGGTGTTCTTAGAGCCCGGACGATAAGAAATCACGAACTTGAAACGAGCGAAAAACAGCGCCCAACGCGCCTGACGCGCATTAAGTCGTTTGGCAGAACGGATGTACTCAAGGTTCCTATGGTCAGTCCAAACGACAAAAGGAACGGTCGCCCCCTCCAACCACTGTCGCCATTCGCCTAGGGCTAACCGGATGGCGAGCAGTTCGCGGTTTCCCACATCATAGTTACGTTCCGACGGCGACAGGCGATGAGAAAAATACGCGCATGGGTGGACCTTGTCGTCAGAGAGGGAGCGCTGAGAAAGAATGGCTCCCACGCCCACCTCTGACGCGTCAACCTCGACAACGAACTGTCTAGAGACGTCAGGTGTAACAAGGATAGGAGCGGATGTAAAACGATTCTTGAGGAGATCAAAAGCTCCCTGGGCGGAAACGGACCACTTAAAGCACGTCTTGACAGAAGTAAGGGCTGTGAGAGGAGCTGCCACCTGACCGAAATTACGGATGAAACGACGATAGAAGTTCGCGAAGCCGAGAAAGCGCTGCAGCTCGATGCGTGACTTAGGGGCGGGCCAATCAATGACAGCTTGGACCTTAGCGGGATCCATCTTAATGCCTTCAGCGGAAATAACAGAACCGAGAAATGTGACGGAGGAGGCATGAAAAGTGCACTTCTCAGCCTTCACAAAAAGACAATTCTCTAAAAGGCGCTGGAGGACACGTCGAACGTGCTGAACATGAATCTGGAGTGACGGTGAAAAAATCAGGATATCGTCAAGGTAAACGAAAACAAAGATGTTCAGCATGTCTCTCAGGACATCATTGACTAATGCCTGAAAGACAGCTGGAGCGTTAGCGAGGCCGAAAGGAAGAACCCGGTATTCAAAGTGCCCTAACGGAGTGTTAAACGCCGTCTTCCACTCCTCCCCCTCCCTGATGCGCACGAGATGGTAAGCGTTACGAAGGTCCAACTTAGTGAAAAACCTGGCTCCCTGCAGGATCTCGAAGGCTGAAGACATAAAAGGAAGCGGATAACGATTCTTCACTGTTATGTCATTCAGCCCTCGATAATCTATGCAGGGGCGCAGAGACCCGTCCTTCTTCTTGACAAAAAAAACCCCGCTCCGGCGGGAGAGGAGGAGGGGACTATGGTACCGGCGTCAAGAGCTACAGACAAATAATCCTCGAGAGCCTTACGTTCGGGAGCCGACAGAGAGTATAGTCTACCCCGGGGGGGAGTGGTTCCCGGAAGGAGATCAATACTACAATCATACGACCGGTGTGGAGGAAGAGAGGTGGCCCTGGACCGACTGAACACCGTGCGCAGATCGTGATATTCCTCCGGCACCCCTGTCAAATCACCAGGCTCCTCCTGTGAAGAAGAGACAGAGGAAACAGGAGGGATAGCAGACATTAAACATTTCACATGACAAGAGACGTTCCAGGAGAGGATAGAATTACTAGACCAATTAATGGAAGGATTATGACAAACTAGCCAGGGATGGCCCAAAACAACAGGTGTAAAAGGTGAACGAAAAATTAAAAAAGAAATGGTTTCGCTATGATTACCAGAAACAGTGAGGGTTAAAGGTAGCGTCTCACGCTGAATCCTGGGGAGAGGACTACCATCCAGGGCGAACAAGGCCGTGGACTCCCTTAACTGTCTGAGAGGAATGTCATGTTCCCGAGCCCAGGTCTCGTCCATAAAACAGCCCTCCGCCCCAGAGTCTATTAAGGCACTGCAGGAAGCTGACGAACCGGTCCAGCGTAGATGGACCGACAAGGTAGTGCAGGATCTTGAAGGAGAGACAGGAGTAGTAGCGCTCAACAGTAGCCCTCCGCTTACTGATGAGCTCTGGCTTTTACTGGACATGAAGTGACAAAATGACCAGCAGAACCGCAATAGAGACAGAGGCGGTTGGTGATTCTCCGTTCCCTCTCCTTAGTCGAGATGCGGATACCTCCCAGCTGCATAGGCTCAGCTCCCGAGCCGGCAGAGGAAGATGGTAGTGATGCGGAGAGGGGGGCAACGGAGAGCGCGAGCTCCTTTCCACGAGCTCGGTGACGAAGATCAACCCGTCGCTCAATGCGAATAGCGAGTTCAATCAAGGAATCCACGCTGGAAGGAACCTCCCGGGAGAGAATCTCATCCTTTACCTCTGCGCGGAGACCCTCCAGAAGACGAGCGAGCAAAGCCGGCTCGTTCCAGCCACTGGAGGCAGCAAGAGTGCGAAACTCAATAGAGTATTGGATCGATTGCCTTGACATAGGGAAGACAGGGCCCTGGAAGCCTCCTCCCCAAAAACAGATCGATCAAAAACCCGTATCATCTCCTCCTTAAAGTCCTGATACTGGTTAGTACACTCAGCCCTTGCCTCCCAGATTGCCGTGCCCCACTCACGAGCCCGTCCAGTAAGGAGAGATATGACGTAGGCGACACGAGCAGTGCTCCTGGCGTAAGTGTTGGGCTGGAGAGAAAACACAATATCACACTGGGTGAGGAACGAGCGGCATTCAGTGGGCTCCCCAGAGTAACACGGCGGGTTATTGATTCTGGGCTCCGGAGATTCGAAAGCCCTGGAAGTGGCCGGTGGATCGAGGCGGAGATGGTGAACCTGTTCTGTGAGGTTGGAGACTTGGGTGGCCAGGGTCTCAACGGCATGTCGAGCAGCAGACAATTCCTGCTCGTGTCTGCCTAGCATCGCTCCCTGGATCTCGACGGCTGAGTGGAGAGGATCCGAAGTCGCTGGGTCCATTCTTGGTCGGATTCTTCTGTCAGGTGCGTGAATGAGGACCCAAAAGCGAATTAACAAACAGAGTTTCTTTAATGATAAACACACGTGGGCTCAGATGGACAGGTAGATTCCGACAGGACAGGACAAGGTTGCAGCAAACACGATGATAGTCTGGTTCAGGCATGAGACACACAAACAAGAATCCGACAAAGACAGGAGCAGAAACAGAGAGAGATATAGGGACCTAATCAGAGGGAAAAAGGGAACAGGTGGGAAAAGGGGTGAATGAGGTAGTCAGAGAAGACAAGGAACAGCTGGGGGAAAGCGGGGGAGAAAAGGTAACCTAATACGACCAGCAGAGGGAGACAGGGTGAAAGGAAAGGACAGAAAGACACAACATGACAATACATGACAGTCTGTCCTTAATTTCTCCCCTCTGTCCATAATTTCTCTCCTCTCTGCCCTTAATTTCTCTCCCTTCTGTCCATAATTTCTCTCCTCTCTGTCCATAATGTCTCTCCTCTCTGTCCATAATTTCTCTCCTCTCTGCCCTTAATTTCTCTCCTCTCTGCCCTTAATTTCTCTCCCCTCTGTCCATAATTTCTCTCCTCTCTGTCCATAATTTCTCTCCTCTCTGTCCATAATTTCTCTCCTCTCTGTCCATAATTTCTCTCCTCTCTGTCCTTAAACCCCCAGGGATGTTTGATTACCCTTTCATTACCAGCTGGAAATGTTTCTTATTTCGTACGGGAAACTGTTGCATATTAAACACGGGGAAATAGACCGTAAATGGCTTTTGGATAAGAGCGTCTGCTAAATGACAAATACGAGCAGCTTGCTTTGCCTCAGTGGTGTGCTGCTGAGACACACTACAGCCTTGACCATGATAAGGAGAAGAGAAAGAAGGAACCTGACCCAGAATATGAATGAAATACTTGGTCAGGGTGTATATTTGATGACAGTAGAACCCTGTATGACTGACTAAGCTGTAGGAAATACCAGTGTTGATATTCTGTACTGGTATCCTGTAGGCAGTAGAACCATTTATGACTGACTAAGCTGTAGGAAATGCCAGTGTTGATATTCTGTACTGGTATCCTGTAGACAGTAGAACCCTGTATGACTGACTAAGCTGTAGGAAATACCAGTGTTGATATTCTGTACTGGTATCCTGTAGACAGTAGTCCCCTGTATGACTGACTAAGCTGTAGGAAATACCAGTGTTGATATTCTGTACTGGTATCCTGTGGGCAGTGGGACAACATAGCTGGATTCATGGATAGTGGTATGATACCTTCTCTGGTGTTGTGAGGAAGGGGCTTTTACAGCAGTGGAAATTCCCTTCTACATGTAAGGGTGTGTGTGTGTGTGTGTGTGTGTGTGTGTGTGTGTGTGTGTGTGTGTGTGTGTGTGTGTGTGTGTGTGTCAGTGAAATTACCCTCCAGGTTACCTAATGCTCTAGACATATGTCATCTCCCTCAGCCATCTAGCCTAACAAACACAGAGAGAGAGACACATTGTCTGAACACAACAGAGAGAGAGAGACACACATTGTCTGAACAAAACAGAGAGAGAGAGAGAGAGAGAGAGAGAGAGTCATTGCCTGAACACTACAGAGAGAGAGAGACTCATTGTCTGAACACGACAGAGAGAGAGACTCATTGTCTGAACACAACAGAGAGAGAGACTCATTGTCTGAACACAACAGAGAGAGATAGACTCATTGTCTGAACACAACAGAGAGAGAGACACATTGTCTGAACACGACAGAGAGAGAGACACATTGTCTGAACACAACAGAGAGAGAGACACATTGTCTGAACACAAGAGAGAGAGAGAGAGAGAGAGAGAGAGAGACTCATCGTCTGAACACAACAGAGAGACTCATCGTCTGAACACAACAGAGAGACTCATTGTCTGAACACAACAGAGAGACTCATTGTCTGAACACAACAGAGAGAGAGACTCATTGTCTGAACACGAGAGAGAGAAAGAGAGAGAGAGACTCATTGTCTGAACACAACAGAGAGAGAGACTCATTGTCTGAACACAACAGAGAGAGAGACTCATTGTCTGAACACAACAGAGAGAGAGACTCATTGTCTGAACACGACTGAGAGAGAGACACATTGTCTGAACACAACAGCGAGAGAGACACATTGTCTGAACACGACAGAGAGAGAGAGACACATTGTCTGAACACAACAGAGAGAGAGACACATCGTCTTAACACAATGACTTCATATACCTCATAAGAGCAACATAGCACAAAAGTGTGTCCTAAAATGATCTCCTTTCACCTGAAGTGTAAACTTGTTCACTACTTCCCTGAAGTGTACCCTTGTTCACTTCTTCCCACAAATGTAAAAGCATTGGATTGGTGGAAGCATGGGCTAGGGGGAGTTTCCACCATATTTCTTACTTCTTATACCAGTCATTCCCTTCACTTCCAATGAAGGGAAGTGAACAGTTGCACATTTTGGTAGGAAGGAGAGCTAATTGGGACTGTGGGAGAATCTCAATTAGAGTACTCCTCACTTCCTCTCTGCTCGCCTCCTTCTCAAAACCCTTTGGAGGAGAAAGTCAGAGGGAAGAGCCTCTGGTTTTCTCATCCAATCGACAAAGGGGGTGAGGAAAGAGGACGCGAGGAGCATGCTAATTAGATTCTCCCATAACCACGGTGGTTGATGATCTCTGTAGATTCTCTCATAACCACGGTGGTTGATGATCTCTGTAGATTCTCCCATAACCACGGTGGTAGATGATCTCTGTAGCTTCTCCCATAACAATGGTGGTTGATGATCTCTGTAGATTCTCTCATAACCACGGTGGTTGATGATCTCTGTAGATTCTCCCATAACCACGGTGGTTGATGATCTCTGTAGATTCTCTCATAACCACGGTGGTTGATGATCTCTGTAGATTCTCTCATAACCACGGTGGTTGATGATCTCTGTAGATTCTCTCATAACCACAGTGGTTGATGATCTCTGTAGATTCTCTCATAACCACAGTGGTTGATGATCTCTGTAGATTCTCCCATAACCAAGGTGGTTGATGATCTCTGTAGATTTTCTCATAACCATGGTGGTAGATGATCTCTGTAGATTCTCTCATAACCACAGTGGTTGATGATCTCTGTAGATTCTCTCATAACCACGGTGGTAGATGATCTCTGTAGATTCTCCCATAACCACGGTGGTTGATGATCTCTGTAGATTCTCCCATAACCATGGTGGTTGATGATCTCTGTTGATTCTCCCATAACCATGGTGGTTGATGATCTCTGCAGCAGTAACTGAATTTGCTGCACAGACCTAAAGTTAGACTGGATTTGCTGCACAGACCTAAAGTTAGACTGGATTTGCTGCACAGACCTAAAGTTAGACTGGATTTGCTGCACAGACCTACAGTTAGACTGGATTTGCTGCACAGACCTACAGTTGGACTGGATTTGCTGCACAGACCTACAGTTGGACTGGATTTGCTGCACAGACCTGCAGTTAGACTGAATTTGCTGCACAGACCTGCAGTTAGACTGAATTTGTTGCACAGACCTGCAGTTGGACTGGATTTGCTGCACAGACCTGCAGTTAGACTGAATTTGTTGCACAGACCTACAGTTAGACTGGATTTGTTGCACAGACCTACAGTTGGACTGGATTTGCTGCACAGACCTAAAGTTGGACTGGATTTGCTGCACAGACCTACAGTTTGACTGGATTTGCTGCACAGACCTACAGTTGGACTGGATTTGCTGCACAGACCTACAGTTGGACTGGACTGTTTTCAGGTTAAATTCTCAAAGTGAGCAGTTCACCTTTGACAGGACCTTTGGTAGTCGTCATGGTAATGGATTGCATTAGACACTGAGTGCACTTTGCATCTCATTTCCTCCCCAGGCTCATTGGCGACAACATATAGACAGGTTTAACAGAGACAGAGAGAGCCGGCTGGGGACAACGATTCCTCTGTATCCCTCTTCACACTCAACCATGAAGCCTCGTGGAGCTGGTCTGTCCCAGTCATCATGACACTACTAAACCATGCAGCTGGCCTGTCCCAGTCATCATGACACTACTAAACCATGCAGCTGGCCTGTCCCAGTCATCATGACACTACTAAACCATGCAGCTGGCCTGTCCCAGTCATCATGACACTACTAAACCATGCAGCTGGCCTGTCCCAGTCATCATGACACTACTAAACCATGCAGCTGGCCTGTCCCAGTCATCATGACACTACTAAACCATGCAGCTGGCCTGTCCCAGTCATCATGACACTACTAAACCATGTAGCTGGCCTGTCCCAGTCATCATGACACTACTAAACCATGCAGCTGGCCTGTCCCAGTCATCATGACACTACTAAACCATGCAGCTGGCCTGTCCCAGTCATCATGACACTACTAAACCATGCAGATGGCCTGTCCCAGACATCATGACACTACTAAACCATGCACCTGGCCTGTCCCAGTCATCATGACACTACTAAACCATGCAGCTGGCCTGTCCCAGACATCATGACACTACTAAACCATGAAGCCCCGTGAAGCTGGCCTGTCCCAGTCATCATGACACTACTAAACCATGAAGCTGGCCTGTCCCAGTCATCATGACACTACTAAACCATGCAGATGGCCTAAACCATGACACTACTAAACCAAAATGAACACCATCCACCTGACAAATACAGGTATATTTTGACTTTGGCTGGTAAGAGACTGGGACATTTTCAGCTACCAGGAATTGTGTACAGATTCATGCGACACGGGGCCGTGCATTATCATGCTGAGACATGAGGTGATGACGGAGGATGAACGGCACGATAATGGGCCTCAGGATCTTGTCATGGTATCTCAGATATCTTGTGTCTTTCTAACCACAGGGAACAAGACAGGAAACAACATAGATTGGTGGTATCTCTGTGAAAACACAGTCCTGATGCAGAACCCGGGGATGTTGGTTCTCTCTCTCTTCTTTCCTCAGTCCTCACTTCCACTTTGTTTTCCTCTCCTCTCCTCTCCTCTCCTCTCCTCTCCTCTCCTCTCCTCTCCTCTCCTCTCCTCTCCTCTCCTCTCTCTCTGTTTCTCTCCTCACCTTGCTCTCTCCCCTCTCCTCCCCTCCCTCTCCTTACCTTCCTCTCTCCCCTCTCTCTCTCCTCACCTTACTTTCTGTCCCTGTATCTCATTCCCACAGAGAGCTCTCTCTATGACAGGGCAGTGTCGTCGTTCATTGTGATTTCATCTCCAGCAGGTCGGGCCACTGAGTGTCTTTCAGGAGTTTCTTCCCTCGTTCTCTTTCTCTCCTCCTATTCTAGTCTGTAAATGTCAGGTCTTACACACACACACACACACACACACTCACACTCACACTCACACTCACGCTCGCTCGCACGCACGCACGCACGCACACACACACACACACACACACACACACACACACACACACACACACACACACACACACACACACACACACACACACACACACACAGATAAGCCATCCTCACTACTTGCATGGTAGAACTCTTTCCATCCATTTTAAGGAGCTATAAGCAAGCCAGGTGACATTTGACAAATATGCAGTTGGCTTCCAGTGAGAGTTAGTCGAATGAAACCTGTCCCATAAATATGTGATGCTTGACATATATCGATGTTTATTGGTTAGCTTCAACGTCAAAATAATGACTTATTTCACATTCAGTTTTTTTTGAGGGGGGTGGGGGGAAGAAAATACCTTTTGTCAAAAAATAAAGGCAATGAACCTTAGCAGACTGGTGAAGAGGAAGAACATCACAGCCCAGAGCTGTTCCTGGAGGGTACTGTCACGTCAGAGAGGTGTGTCTGGCTCTGTGCTCATGACAACATGTGGAGAACCGTAGCAGACTGGTGAAGAAGAAGCACATCACAGCCCAGAGCTGTTCCTGGAGGGTAATGTCACGTCAGAGAGGTGTGTCTGGCTCTGTGCTCATGACAACATGTGGAGAACCTTAGCAGACTGATGAAGAGGAAGCACATCACAGCCCAGAGCTGTTCCTGGAGGGTACTGTCACGTCAGAGAGGTGTGTCTGGCTCTGTGCTCATGACAACATGTGGAGAAGAAGGGGGGGTGGGGTGGGGGGGGGGGTGGGGGGGCAACGTGTGTGTTCCCCACACAATACAGTGATGCAGTGGCGGTTTTAACTTGTATGTCTCCCTGGGGGATCCCCTTCTTCAGGCCCCCCCCCCAACAACAACAACAACAACAACATCAACAACAACAACAACAACAACAACAACATCAACAACAACTACAACAACAACAACATCAACAACAACAACAACAACAACAACAACAACAACATCAACAACAACAACAACAACAACAACAACAACAACAACATCAACAACAACATCAACAACAGCAACAACAACAACAACAAAAACACCACACACCATTCTGCATTAACTTACATTTGTATTCAGACATTTGGAGCAAAACAAATAAACAATCCTAACATTTAAAAATATATAAATATAAAAATGTATAGAAAAATAAGACTCATAAATATAAAAAAGAAGTAACAAAGACAAATAGAAACAAATTTGTGTTGATTTGGCACTCGAGCATCAATACATTACCCATCCCTCAACACTGTCAACCAAGAGTCAAGACTACATTAACCATCACCCAACACTGTCAACCAAGAGTCAAGACTACATTACCCATCCCCCAACACTGTCAACCAAGAGTCAAGACTACATTACCCATCCCCCAACACTGTCAACCTAGAGTCAAGACTACATTACCCATCCCCCAACACTGTCAACCAAGAGTCAAGACTACATTACCCATTCCCCAACACTGTCAACCAAGAGTCAAGACTACATTACCCTTCCCTCAACACTGTCAACCAAGAGTCAAGACTACATTACCCATCCCCCAACACTGTCAACCAAGAGTCAAGACTGCATTACCCATCCCTCAACACTGTCAACCAAGAGTCAAGACTGCATTACCCATCCCCCAACACTGTCAACCAAGAGTCAAGACTACATTACCCATCCCCCAACACTGTCAACCAAGAGTCAAGACTACATTACCCATCCCCCAACACTGTCAACCTAGAGTCAAGACTACATTACCCATCCCCCAACACTGTCAACCAAGAGTCAAGACTACATTACCCATTCCCCAACACTGTCAATCAAGAGTCAAGACTACATTACCCTTCCCTCAACACTGTCAACCAAGAGTCAAGACTACATTACCCATCCCCCAACACTGTCAACCAAGAGTCAAGACTGCATTACCCATCCCTCAACACTGTCAACCAAGAGTCAAGACTGCATTACCCATCCCCCAACACTGTCAACCAAGAGTCAAGACTACATTACCCATCCCCCAACACTGTCAACCAAGAGTCAAGACTGAATTACCCATCCCCCAACACTGTCAACCAAGAGTCAAGACTACATTACCCATCCCCCAACACTGTCAACCAAGAGTCAAGACTGCATTACCCATCCCTCAACACTGTCAACCAAGAGTCAAGACTACATTACCCATCCCCCAACACAGTCAACCAAGAGTCAAGACTGCATTACCCATCCCTCAACACTGTCAACCAAGAGTCAAGACTGCATTACCCATCCCCCAACACTGTCAACCTAGAGTCAAGACTAAACCCATTCACCTTGGTGCTGTGCAGACTGGTTTCATGGTACTCTGAACGATTTCACACAGACCAGAAAGAAATGCAACAATATGTCTGTGAAACTATATATTCACAGTGTTATGAATGAATTGTGGTTTATTTGGTAGCATTTCGTAGTGTGACTGATTGTAGTAATTACCTTAGTATTGTACATAGTTAGAGGTGCACTATTTGATAGATTCCCCCACTCCCCCAACCTCGGGCTTCCAGTGGGGTGACCTGAGGTCAACCCAGCCATCCCCATCTCTTACTTCTGAGTGTGAGACCATCCCAGGCAGTAGCCTGCCTAGCTCACAAACTAGAATCAGGGCGCCCACTCCGACAAGGTTAATTGACCCACAGTCCCACGCGGTCACTCCGACAAGGTTAATTGACCCACAGTCCCACACGGTCACTCCGACAATGTTAATTGACCCACAGTCCCACATGGTCACTCCGACAAGGTTAATTGACCCACAGTCCCACACGGTCACTCCGACAAGGTTAATTGACCCACAGTCCCACACGGTCACTCCGACAAGGTTAATTGACCCACAGTCCCACGCGGTCACTCCGACAAGGTTAATTGACCCACAGTCCCACACGGTCACTCCGACAAGGTTAATTGACCCACAGTCCCACACGGTGACATGCTATTGTCGTACAGCAGCGGCAGACGATGCGCTGTCAATCCCTTGTCGTGTTCAAAACAACTGGGAAACACAGAAAAATACAAGGTCAAATCATGACCTCAGTGATCTTCAGGTCGGAGAGTCGGAGCTGTAGAGAGAGGCTGAGTTGGATGGCTGTTCAAATAGATTTTACTCTATCGGAGCTAGTTGTTTCGAGCGCGCTGAAGTCGTAAGTTGGAGATTTCCGAGTATCCCGTTGTTTTCAATGTGGCAACTGACTTGTCATTCCCACCCGCCATCACTCACCGCTGTCATCGGTTGGGGACTCAAAGCGAATCACAAGTTCTGACTGAGCTCGGTTGTCATGAAACGCAAACACAGCGACGAGTTTCTCTCTCTCTCTCGGTTTAATACACACTTCGAGAAATAACGAGGAGTGCCCACAATTGTGTTTTGTGCGGAGAAGTTGCTTAGTAATGAGTCTCTCAAAACTAAAACAAATTAAAAACGATACGTCCTGACCCAAACATCCACAGCATGATGGTAAACCCAGGGAGATCTTTCAGAACAGGGCAGGATGCTTCAGGAAACAGGGCTTCAGGAAACAGGGGTTCATGAAACAGGGCTTCAGGAATCAGGGTTTCAGGAAACAGGGGTTCATGAAACAAGGCTTCAGGAATCAGGGTTTCAGGAAACAGGGCTTCAGGAAACAGGCCTTCAGGAAACAGGGCTTCAGGAAACAGGGCTTCATGAAACAGAGCTTCAGGAAACAGGGCATCAGCAAACAGGGATTCAGGAAACAGAGATTCAGGAAACAGGGAATCAGCAACCAGGGATTCAGGAAACAGGGCTTCGGGAAACAGGGCTTCAGGAAACAGGGCTTCAGGAAACAGGGATTCAAGAAACAGGGATTCAGGAAACAGGGATTTCAGGAAACAGAGCTTCGACAGTGGACCAGTCAGTCAGATAGCAAGGCATTGTTGTCATTTTAGAACAGGCAATAGATAATAAGGGAGTACTATATCTCGTAGTAGTCAATGTGAGTTTCTCTTTTCAAACAATCCCCTTGTACACAGCTAATAGCTACCTCAGCTAGCTAACGTTAGCCAAAGCAAGCTAGTTAGTGCAGCCTTAAGTAACAGTGCCTTTGAAGATGAAGCATGATCTACTGTACATCTTACTGTAGAAATGATTGTTGAAAACAAGTCTAGGTTTGGAGCTGTTAAAATACAAGTCATCTTTAAAAAAATTCTGAACTGGAGTAAACTGATTGAAGCAAGATGCTTTATTTGTTGTTGAGACACACACACACACACACACACACACAGAGACACACACACACACACACACACACACACACACACACACACACACACACACACACACACACACACAGAGACACACACACACACACACAGAGACACACACACACACACACACACACACACACACACACACACACACACACACACACACACACGCACACACAGTTCTGGGTTTGCTCATCTACAGCAGGAAGAGGTCTCCTGTCTCCTGACTGAGAGAAAGCAGTAGAGGTTCTGGTCCAGTTTGGCTCCACATTACCTACGTGAGTCAGGGATCTCAACTCGTGGCATACTTTAAAAAGAAAAACAAGTACAAAAACAGACACCACGCTGAGCATGACCTCAGGGTTGCACTGTGCAAAAAAAACAGGCCAGAATATACCTAATTGTTGAAAACTTCAACCAGTCACACACCTCTCATTAGGACTGTGTGTGTTCTGGAAGATTAATCCATTGTGTGTGTGTGTGGGTGTGTGTGGTTGAAAGTAATGATTCCATGATGACTCATTGTAAAGGAGGTGTGTGTGTGTGTGGTTGAAAGTAATGATTCCATGATGACTCATTGTAAAGGAGTTATTAGAGACGTGAGTGTTTCTGGGTAGCTCTCATCTTCCTCTGGCTTTTACCTCCTCCTCTTCCTCTTTAACCTCCTCTTCCTCCCCCTCCTCTTTATCATCCTCCTCCTCCTCCTCTTTATCCTCCTCTTCTTCCTCCTCCTCTTTATCCTCCTCCTCCTCTTTATCCTCCTCCTCCTCTTTATCCTCCTCCTCCTCTTCCTCCTCCTCCGCTTCATCCTCCCCCTCCTCTTTATCCTCCTCTTTATCCTCCCCCTTCTCTTTATCCTCGTCCTCCTCTTTATCCTCCTCCTCCGCTTTATCCTCCCCCTCCTCTTTATCCTCCTCCTCCTCCTCATCCTTCTCCTCCTCCTCCTCTTTATCCTCCTCCTCCTCTTTATCCTCCTCCTCCGCTTTATCCTCCCCCTCCTCTTTATCCTGCTCCTCCTCCTCCTCCTCCTCTTCCTCCTCCTCCGCTTTATCCTCCCCCTCCTCTTTATCCTCCTCCTCCTCCTCCTCTTCCTCCTCCTCCGCTTTATCCTCCCCCTCCTCTTCCTCCTCCTCCTCCTCGTCAACGTTTCGTCCTTCCGACCTTCAATGCTTTCAACTTATTAATGATTCTCTGAATTTGAATCATGTTTTTTTATTTTATTTTGTTGCTTATTTTGTGATGCGCCTGTGTTTTTATTGGAGAAAGCCTCATCTTCTCAGAGAACTGTGATGCGTTCTGTGTTTTTATTGGAGAAAGCCTCATCTTCTCAGAGAACTGTCATGCGCCTGTGTTTTTATTGGAGAAAGCCTCATCTTCTCAGAGAACTGTGATGCGTTCTGTGTTTTTATTAGAGAAAGCCTCATCTTCTCAGAGAACTGTGATGCGTTCTGTGTTTTTATTGGAGAAAGCCTCATCTTCTCAGAGAACTGTGATGCGTTCTGTGCAAACCTATTGAGTTAAACACCTTGAATATTGTTTCTCTGAACCATGGCACCATGGCATAGCCTGAATAATACCAATGACTGGGCACACCACTTCCTCTTGGATACTTATGAACACAGTTATTGTTTTTGTGTTTTGGCTTCACTACAGAGAAAAGGCTGTGATGTACGCTACCGTTCAACAGTTTGGGGTCACTTACAAATGTCCTTGTTTTTGAAAGAAAATCTTTTTTTTTTGTCCATTAAAATAACATCAAATATATTTGATTTTGTTAATGTTGTAAATGACTATTGCAGCTGGAAACGGCTGATTTTTAATGGGATCTCTACATAGGAGTACAGAGGCCCATTATCAGCAACCATCACTCCTGTGTTCCAATGGCACGTTGTGTTAGCTAATCCAAGTTTATCATTTTAAAAGGCTAAGTGATCATTAGAAAACACTTTTGCAATTTTGTTAGCACAGCTGAAAATTGTTCTGATTAAAAGAAGCAATAAAACTGGCCTTCTTTAGACTAGTTGAGTATCTGGAGCATCAGCATTTGTGGGTTCGATTACAGGCTCAAAATGGCCAGAAACAAATAACTTTCTTCTGAAACTCGTCAGTCTATTCTTGTTATAAGAAATGAAGGCTATTTCATGTGAGAAATTGCCAAGAAACTGAAGATCTTGTACAGCGCTGTGTACTACTCCCTTCACAGAACAGCTCAAACTGGCTCTAACCAGAATAGATAGAGAAGTGGGAGGCCCCGGTGCACAACTGAGCAAGAGGACAAGTACATTAGAGTGTCTAGTTTGAGAAACAGACTCCTCACAAGTCCTCAACTGGCAGCTTCATTAAATAGTACCCTCCCTCCCTCCTCTAGACAGAAGACGTGTGTTTTAACCACCTCTGCTGACAACTGGGACATTACTACGTACTGCACCGCTTGGCTAATGAAAACACACACGCTGTTCTGAGGTGCTCAGACCCTCCCTAAACACTCCTTGGGCCCTTTAAATCTAACCCAGCACTGTTTTACATGACAAAGATGTTTTCATATTCAAAGATAACCCTATTGATCAGAAACACAACAGACTCCTGAAAGAAAGACCGACTTCTTTGTGGTGTGTGATTGTTAGCTAAAGAAGTCGTTGTTTTTTTTACCTTGGTTGCTTTCTAATTGAGACAAATTACAGACCGCCCCACATTTCAAACATCACTAAGACACTAGATATAATTAACACAGAAAGCATTCTGTCTGAATTCCAAATGGCACCCTACTGTTTGAATTCCAAATGGCACCCTACTGTTTGAATTCCAAATGGCACCCTACTGTTTGAATTCCAAATGGCACCCTACTGTTTTGAATTCCAAATGGCACCCTATTCCCTATCTAGTGCACTACTTTTGGCCAGGGCCCATAGGGCATAGGGTGCCATTTGGGACACAAACGTTGTCTGGGGAAGTGTTTATGGTCTCCTTGTTGTTGTTAGAATATAGCCATCTCTAACCCCCCATGTTGGTTTGTTTGCCTTCTGATATCCTGACTGTAATTAGTGAACAGAGCGGGTGTGAAGACAATAGGATGCTGTGTGTTCTCTGAAGGGACGAGGACATGCAGCAACTTTCGGAGAACAGTGGACGTTGATGAAAGATCTTCCCTATTGCTAAAGCTACAATATGTGACTTTTATTGCGGGGGGAAACCTGACCCAAATTCACATAGAAATGTGAGTTATAGAGCTGTCATTCGCTTTGAAAGCAATTCTAAGAAGTGTTACATCTGTTTCTATGTGTGCCATTTCTATGCTTCCTGTGCTTTAAGTTGATTTTTTTTTGCGTCTTTTGTTTTGTACACCAGCTTCAAACAGCTGAAAATACAACATTTCTCGTTCTTGAAAATATATATTTCACAGCGGTTTAGATGGTACGATGATTCTCTACACTATACTTGCTGGTTTTGTCACATGAACTGAAAATTAGGCAAACTATTAGAATTTTTGTAACCTGGAAATGGCAGAGGAATTTCTGCATATTGCACCTTTAAAAGTAAAACATTTTGTGTATTCTCTTACAGAGCCAGTAGAGCAGAACAGAAGAGCTCTGTCTGCAGTATTTACAGTAACACCGCAGCTCTTAGCTCCCTGTCTGCAGTATTTACAGTAACACCGCAGCTCTTAGCTCCCTGTCTGCAGTATTTACAGTAACACCTCAGCTCTTAGCTCCCTGTCTGCAGTATTTACAGTAACACCTCAGCTCTTAGCTCCCTGTCTGCAGTATTTACAGTAACACCTCAGTTCTTACAGAGCCCTGTCTACAGTCTTTACAGTAACACCTCAGCTCTTAGCTCCCTGTCTGCAGTATTTACAGTAACACCTCAGCTCTTAACTCCCTGTCTGCAGTATTTACAGTAACACCTCAGCTCTTAGCTCCCTGTCTGCAGTCTTTACAGTAACACCTCAGCTCTTTGCTCCCTGTCTGCAGTATTTACAGTAACACCTCAGCTCTTACAGAATCCTGTCTGCAGTATTTACAGTAACACCTCAGCTCCTACAGATCCCTGTCTGCAGTATTTACAGTAACACCTCAGCAACTGTGTGATCCTATCCCACCTGAAGTCTGGCGTCTTCTGAGAGAAACAGATGATGATGATGAAGAGTTGATAAGGATGAAGGTCATTACATAGAATCCAGGGCCTTTGCATCCATACTCAAGCAGGCCAATTGGCCTGAATGTGACCAACAAACATAGTTGTCACTTTGTGTTGAAAAGTGTGGTTGACAGCTTCAACCACACTGGGCGGCAGGTAGCCTAGCGGTTAGAGTGTAGAGGGGGTAGGTAGCCTAGCGGTTAGAGTGTAGAGGGGGTAGGTAGCCTAGCGGTTAGAGCGTTGGGCCAGTAACCGGAAGGTTGCAAGATAAAATCCCTGAGCTGACAAGTTAAAAATCTGTCGTTCTGCCCCTGAACAAGGTAGTTAACCCACTGTTCCTAGGCCGTCATTGAAAATAAGAATTTGTTCTTAACTGACTTGCCGAGTTAAAAAAAAAAAAAAAAAAAAAATCACTCAGGAGATGTACTCATGCCGTTGGAGGAAAAAACCGACAATGGAGATTGATGAATTACTTAATGACCTTAACCAACGTCAAAAGCCCTTCCATTGTTCCACTTTACACCAGTGCTAGCTTTGAAAACTCACATGAACATAGTGAGCCTTTTTGAAAAGAACATTCAGAAACTGGGACCCAGGAGAGTGCTTCATTCTGCCTGACCTATTTATTCAACTAGTGGAGAGATTCTGCAGCTGGCCCTGTGTTCCACTGCTTTAGAAATGTCAGTTTACGTGAGGGTGGAGGTCCATTTTAAAGCGTGTCACTACGATTTATCAGGGTATTAAAGACGTTTAAATATGCTGTTTTCTAAAGCACCTGCAAGCCTGTCTGTCTGTCGGCCCGGCCCAGCCTGTCTGTCTGTCGGCCCAGCCCAGCCTGCCTTCAGCTGTGTATCATAGCTTTCTAAAAGAGCCTGTCTGTGCGCTAAGTAGGGTCGGTCCTGGTCAGACCCTGGATGGGAGACCAGATAATGTGCTAAGCAGGGTCGGTCCTGGTCAGACCCTGGATGGGAGACCAGATACTGTGCTAAACAGGGTAGGTCCTGGTCAGTCCCTGGATGGGAGACCAGATACTGTGCTAAACAGGGTTGGTCCTGGTCAGTCCCTGGATTGGAGACCAGATGCTAAGCAGAGTCGGTCCTGGTCAGTCCCTGGATGGGAGACAAGATGCTGTGCTAAGCAGGGTTGGTCCTGGTCAGACCCTGGATGGGAGACCAGATGCTAAGCAGGGTTGGTCCTGGTCAGTCCCTGGATGTGAGGCCAGATGTTGTGCTAGGCAGGGTCGGTCCTGGTCAGTCCCTGGATGGGAAACCAGATGCTGCGTTAAGCAGGGTCGGACCTGGTCAGTCCCTGGATGGGAGACCAGATACTGTGCTAAACAGGGTCGGTCCTGGTCAGTCCCTGGATGGGAGACCAGATGCTGCGCTAAGCAGGGTCGGACCTGGTCAGTCCCTGGATGGGAGACCAGATACTGTGCTAAACAGGGTTGGTCCTGGTCAGTCCCTGGATTGGAGACCAGATGCTGTGCTAAGCAGGGTCGGACCTGGTCAGTTCCTGGATGGGAGACCAGATACTGTGCTAAACAGGGTTGATCCTGGTCAGTCCCTGGATGGGAGACCAGATGCTAAGCAGAGTCGGTCCTGGTCAGTCCCTGGATGGGAGACCAGATGCTGTGCTAAGCAGGGTTGGTCCTGGTCAGACCCTGGATGGGAGACCAGAAGCTGCTAGAGGTGGTGTTGGAGGACCAGGCCACTAGGAGGCACTCTTTCCTCTGGACTAAATCATACCCCAATGCCCCAGGGCAGTGATTGGGGACATTGCCCTGGACGGTTGGTTTGTTCTTTGTATTATCTTTTACCAGATCTGTTGTGTTATATTCTACTACATTCCTTTCACATTTCAAAAAATTCAAAGTGTTTCCTTTCAAATGGTACCAAGAATATGCATATCGTTGCTTCAGGGCCTGAGCTACAGGCAGTTAGATTTGGGGATGTCATTTTAGGAGAAAATGGACACAAGGGTCTAATCCGGGGTAGCTGCTGTCTTGACAGGAACTAATGGGGATCCATAATAAACCCCAGGAAGAGTAGCTGCTGCCTTGACAGGAACTAATGGGGATCCATAGTAAACCCCAGGAAGAGTAGCTGCTGTCTTGACAGGAACTAATGGGGATCCATAGTAAACCCCAGGAAGAGTAGCTGCTGTCTTGACAGGAACTAATGGGGATCCATAGTAAACCCCAGGAAGAGTAGCTGCTGCCATGACAGGAACTAATGGGGATCCATAGTAAACCCCAGGAAGAGTAGCTGCTGCCTTGACAGGAACTAATGGGGATCCATAGTAAACCCCAGGAAGAGTAGCTGCTGCCTTGACAGGAACTAATGGGGATCCATAGTAAACCCCAGGAAGAGTAGCTGCTGTCTTGACAGGAACTAATGGGGATCCATAGTAAACCCCAGGAAGAGTAGCTGCTGCCATGACAGGAACTAATGGGGATCCATAGTAAACCCCAGGAAGAGTAGCTGCTGCCTTGACAGGAACTAATGGGGATCCATAGTAAACCCCAGGAAGAGTAGCTGCTGCCTTGACAGGAACTAATGGGGATCCATAATAAACCCCAGGAAGAGTAGCTGCTGTCTTGACAGGAACTAATGGGGATCCTTAATAAACCCCAGGAAGAGTATCTGCTGCCTTGACAAGAACTAATGGGGATCCATAATAAACCCCAGGAAGAGTAGCTGCTGCCTTGACAGGAACTAATGGGGATCCATAGTAAACCCCAGGAAGAGTAGCTGCTGCCATGACAGGAACTAATGGGGATCCATAGTAAACCCCAGGAAGAGTAGCTGCTGCCTTGACAGGAACTAATGGGGATCCTTAATAAACCCCAGGAAGAGTAGCTGCTGCCTTGACAGGAACTAATGGGGATCCATAATAAACCCTAGGAAGAGTAGCTGCTGTCTTGACAGGAACTAATGGGGATCCATAATAAACCCCAGGAAGAGTAGCTGCTGTCTTGACAGGAACTAATGGGGATCCATAGTAAACCCCAGGAAGAGTAGCTGCTGTCTTGACAGGAACTAATGGGGATCCATAATAAACCCCAGGAAGAGTAGCTGCTGCCTTGACAGGAACTAATGGGGATCCATAGTAAACCCCAGGAAGAGTAGCTGCTGTCTTGACAGGAACTAATGGGGATCCATAATAAACCCCAGGAAGAGTAGCTGCTGCCTTGACAGGAACTAATGGGGATCCATAGTAAACCCCAGGAAGAGTAGCTGCTGTCTTGACAGGAACAAATGGGGATCCATAATAAACCCCAGGAAGAGTAGCTGCTGCCTTGACAGGAACTAATGGGGATCCATAGTAAACCCCAGGAAGAGTAGCTGCTGTCTTGACAGGAACTAATGGGGATCCATAATAAACCCCAGGAAGAGTAGCTGCTGTCTTGACAGGAACTAATGGGGATCCATAATAAACCCCAGGAAGAGTAGCTGCTGCCTTGACAGGAACTAATGGGGATCCATAGTAAACCCCAGGAAGAGTAGCTGCTGTCTTGACAGGAACTAATGGGGATCCATAATAAACCCCAGGAAGAGTAGCTGCTGTCTTGACAGGAACTAATGGGGATCCATAATAAACCCCAGGAAGAGTAGCTGCTGCCTTGGCAGGAACTAATGGGGATCCATAGTAAACCCCAGGAAGAGTAGCTGCTGTCTTGACAGGAACTAATGGGGATCCTTAATTAACCCCAGGAAGAGTATCTGCTGCCTTGACAGGAACTATTGGGGATCCATAATAAACCCCAGGAAGAGTAGCTGCTGCCTTGACAGGAACTAATGGGGATCCTTAATAAACCCCAGGAAGAGTATCTGCTGCCTTGACAGGAACTAATGGGGATCCTTAATTAATACACAAATATGTATCGGTCTCCCCTGTTACCATGTCTGACACTTCTCCTCTCTTTGTCCCCTCCCCCCCATCTCTTCCTTTCCTGCCCCCTCCACCCAGTGGCAGATTAATCAGGATGATCAACATTGTGATTGGATAATTGCTCTCTCTCTCTCTCTATCACACACAGCATTTGCAATTCCCTCGGCAACAAATGCTAATTTCCTGCCAATTAGGTTCATTTGAATCCCTCAGATAGAGATAAATGGGAGAGAGAATTCCATGGAATACCAAACTAGCTCGTTGTAGACAACCCCTGCTGGAGAGACTCATTTGAATGCATTGTAAAGAGGATACCCATTTAACATATGTGCTTATACTTTAGCTGTATCCTCCATACATGGGTATGAATGAGCCAATTAGAAACGGGGGAATAGTTACAGGGGAGAGGAGGGGGTATGAATGAGCCAATTAGAAACTGGGGAATAGTTACAGGGGAGAGGAGGGGGTATGAATGAGCCAATTAGAAACGGGGGAATAGTTACAGGGGAGAGGAGGGGGTATGAATGAGCCAATTAGAAACTGGGGAATAGTTACAGGGGAGAGGAGGGGGTATGAATGAGCCAATTAGAAACGGGGGAATAGTTACAGGGGAGAGGAGGGGGTATGAATGAGCCAATTAGAAACGGGGGAATAGTTACAGGGGAGAGGAGGGGGTATGAATGAGCCAATTAGAAACTGGGGAATAGTTACAGGGGAGAGGAGGGGGTATGAATGAGCCAATTAGAAACTGGAGAATAGTTACAGGGGAGAGGAGGGGGTATGAATGAGCCAATTAGAAACTGGGGAATAGTTACAGGGGAGAGGAGGGGGTATGAATGAGCCAATTAGAAACTGGGGATGATTAGGTGGCCATGATGGTATGAGAGCCAGCTTGGGAATTTAGCCAGAACAGCAGGGTTAAAGGCAGTTTAAAATATTACATGACATTAAATTTCATAACACTTTACCCAGTACATGTAGTGTTTTCCTTCAGGCCACTACTCCACTATCACGTATTTACAATACAACATCTATGTGTATGTGTGTGTAGAGTGTGTGTCTTATCATGTGTATGTGTGTTTCTGTGTCTGTGTGTGTGTGTGTAGAGCGTGTGTCTTATCATGTGTATGTGTGTTTCTGTGTCTGTGTGTGTGTGTGTGTAGAGTGTGTGTCTTATCATGTGTATGTGTGTGTCTGTGTGTGTGTGTAGAGTGTGTGTCTTATCATGTGTATGTGTGTTTCTGTGTGTGTGTGTGTGTGTGTGTGTGTCTGTGTGTGTGTGTCTCTTCAACTCCCCGCTGTTTCATAAGGTGTTTTTTTATCTGTTTTTTAAATGTAATTTTACTGCTTGTGTCAGTTACCTGATGTGGAATAGAGCTCATTGTAGTCATGGCTCTATGTAGTACTGTGGAATAGAGTTCCATGTAGTCATGGCTCTATATAGTACTGTGGAATATAGTTCCATGTAGTCATGTCTCTATGTAGTACTGTGAAATAGAGTTCCATGTAGTCATGGCTCTATATAGTACTGTGGAATAGAGTTCCATGTAGTCATGGCTCTATGTACTACTGTGGAATAGAGTTCCATGTAGTCATGTCTCCATGTACTACTGTGGAATAGAGTTCCATGTAGTCATGGCTCTATGTAGTACTGTGGAATAAAGTTCCATGTAGTCATGGCTCTATGTGGTACTGTGGAATAGAGTTCCATGTAGTCATGGCTCTATGTGGTACTGTGGAATAGAGTTCCATGTAGTCATGGCTCTATGTAGTACTGTGGAATAGAGTTACATGTCGTCATGGCTCTATGTAGTACTGTGGAATAGAGTTCCATGTAGTCATGGCTCTATGTAGTACTGTGGAATAGAGTTCCATGTAGTCATGGCTCTATGTAGTACTGTGGAATAGAGTTCCATGTAGTCATGGCTCTATGTAGTACTGTGGAATAGAGTTCCATGTAGTCATGGCTCTATGTGGTACTGTGGAATAGAGTTCCATGTAGTCATGGCTCTATGTAGTACTGTGGAATAGAGTTCCATGTATTCATGGCTCTATGTAGTACTGTGGAATAGAGTTCCATGTAGTCATGGCTCTATGTGGTACTGTGGAATAGAGTTCCATGTAGTCATGGCTCTATGTAGTACTGTGGAATAGAGTTCCATGTAGTCATGGCTCTATGTAGTACTGTGGAATATAGTTCCATGTAGTCATGGCTCTATGTAGTACTGTGGAATAGAGTTCCATGTAGTCATGGCTCTGTGTAGTACTGTGGAATAGAGTTCCATGTAGTCATGGCTCTATGTGGTACTGTGGAATAGAGTTCCATGTAGTCATGGCTCTATGTGGTACTGTGGAATAGAGTTCCATGT
Organism: Oncorhynchus mykiss; assembly: GCF_057628025.1. Taxonomy (NCBI): domain Eukaryota; kingdom Metazoa; phylum Chordata; class Actinopteri; order Salmoniformes; family Salmonidae; genus Oncorhynchus; species Oncorhynchus mykiss. Next base: position 5,976,056 of record NC_143024.1, read on the forward strand.
AGTCATGGCTCTATGTGGTACTGTGGAATAGAGTTCCATGTAGTCATGTAGTACTGTGGAATAGAGTTCCATGTAGTCATGTTTCTATGTAGTACTGTGGAATAGAGTTCCATGTAGTCATGTCTCCATGTAGTACTGTGGAATAGAGTTCCATGTAGTCATGGCTCTATGTAGTACTGTGGAATAAAGTTCCATGTAGTCATGGCTCTATGTGGTACTGTGGAATAGAGTTCCATGTAGTCATGGCTCTATGTGGTACTGTGGAATAGAGTTCCATGTAGTCATGGCTCTATGTAGTACTGTGGAATAGAGTTACATGTCGTCATGGCTCTATGTAGTACTGTGGAATAGAGTTCCATGTAGTCATGGCTCTATGTAGTACTGTGGAATAGAGTTCCATGTAGTCATGGCTCTATGTAGTACTGTGGAATAGAGTTCCATGTAGTCATGGCTCTATGTAGTACTGTGGAATAGAGTTCCATGTAGTCATGGCTCTATGTGGTACTGTGGAATAGAGTTCCATGTAGTCATGGCTCTATGTAGTACTGTGGAATAGAGTTCCATGTAGTCATGGCTCTGTGTAGTACTGTGGAATAGAGTTCCATGTAGTCATGGCTCTATGTGGTACTGTGGAATAGAGTTCCATGTAGTCATGGCTCTATGTGGTACTGTGGAATAGAGTTCCATGTAGTCATGGCTCTATGTGGTACTGTGGAATAGAGTTCCATGTAGTCATGTAGTACTGTGGAATAGAGTTCCATGTAGTCATGTTTCTATGTAGTACTGTGGAATAGAGTTCCATGTAGTCATGTCTCCATGTAGTACTGTGGAATAGAGTTCCATGTAGTCATGGCTCTATGTAGTACTGTGGAATAAAGTTCCATGTAGTCATGGCTCTATGTGGTACTGTGGAATAGAGTTCCATGTAGTCATGGCTCTATGTGGTACTGTGGAATAGAGTTCCATGTAGTCATGGCTCTATGTAGTACTGTGGAATAGAGTTACATGTCGTCATGGCTCTATGTAGTACTGTGGAATAGAGTTCCATGTAGTCATGGCTCTATGTAGTACTGTGGAATAGAGTTCCATGTAGTCATGGCTCTATGTAGTACTGTGGAATAGAGTTCCATGTAGTCATGGCTCTATGTAGTACTGTGGAATAGAGTTCCATGTAGTCATGGCTCTATGTGGTACTGTGGAATAGAGTTCCATGTAGTCATGGCTCTATGTAGTACTGTGGAATAGAGTTCCATGTAGTCATGGCTCTGTGTAGTACTGTGGAATAGAGTTCCATGTAGTCATGGCTCTATGTGGTACTGTGGAATAGAGTTCCTGTCATGTATTGTCATGTTGTGTCTTTCTGTCCTTTCCTTTCACCCTGTCTCCCTCTGCTGGTCGTATTAGGTTACCTTTTCTCCCCCGCTTTCCCCCAGCTGTTCCTTGTCTCCTCTGACTACCTCATCCACCCCTTTTCCCACCTGTTCCCTTTTTCCCTCTGATTAGGCCCCTATATCTCTCTCTGTTTCTGCTCCTGTCCTTGTCGGATTCTTGTTTGTTGTGTTTCATGCCTGAACCAGACTATCGTCATGTTTGCTGTAACCTTGTCCTGTCCTGTCGGAATCTGCCGGTCTATCTGAGCCTACCTATGTTTGGTTATTAAAGAAGCTCTGTTTAAGTTAATTCGCTTTTGGGTCCTCATTCACTCACCGTAACAGAAGAATCCGACCAAGAATGGACCCAGCGACCTCTCCACTCAGCCGTCGGGATCCAGGGAGCGATGCTAGGCAGACACGAGCAGGAATTGTCTGCTGCTCGACATGCCGTTGAGACCCTGGCCACCCAAGTCTCCAACCTCACAGAACAGGTTCACCATCTCCGCCTCGATCCACCGGCCACTTCCAGGGCTTTCGAATCTCCGGAGCCCAGAATCAATAACCCGCCGTGTTACTCTGGGGAGCCCACTGAATGCCGCTCGTTCCTCACCCAGTGTGATATTGTGTTTTCTCTCCAGCCCAACACTTACGCCAGGAGCACTGCTCGTGTCGCCTACGTCATATCTCTCCTTACTGGACGGGCTCGTGAGTGGGGCACGGCAATCTGGGAGGCAAGGGCTGAGTGTACTAACCAGTATCAGGACTTTAAGGAGGAGATGATACGGGTTTTTGATCGATCTGTTTTTGGGGAGGAGGCTTCCAGGGCCCTGTCTTCCCTATGTCAAGGCAATCGATCCATAACAGACTACTCTATTGAGTTTCGCACTCTTGCTGCCTCCAGTGGCTGGAACGAGCCGGCCTTGCTCGCTCGTCTTCTGGAGGGTCTCCGCGCAGAGGTAAAGGATGAGATTCTCTCCCGGGAGGTTCCTTCCAGCGTGGATTCCTTGATTGAACTCGCTATTCGCATTGAGCGACGGGTTGATCTTCGTCACCGAGCTCGTGGAAAGGAGCTCGCGCTCTCCGTTGCCCCCCTCTCTGCATCACTACCATCTTCCTCTGCCGGCTCGGGAGCTGAGCCTATGCAGCTGGGAGGTATCCGCATCTCGACTAAGGAGAGGGAACGGAGAATCACCAACCGCCTCTGTCTCTATTGCGGTTCTGCTGGTCATTTTGTCACTTCATGTCCAGTAAAAGCCAGAGCTCATCAGTAAGCGGAGGGCTACTGGTGAGCGCTACTACTCCTGTCTCTCCTTCAAGATCCTGCACTACCTTGTCGGTCCATCTACGCTGGACCGGTTCGTCAGCTTCCTGCAGTGCCTTAATAGACTCTGGGGCGGAGGGCTGTTTTATGGACGAGACCTGGGCTCGGGAACATGACATTCCTCTCAGACAGTTAAGGGAGTCCACGGCCTTGTTCGCCCTGGATGGTAGTCCTCTCCCCAGGATTCAGCGTGAGACGCTACCTTTAACCCTCACTGTTTCTGGTAATCATAGCGAAACCATTTCTTTTTTAATTTTTCGTTCACCTTTTACACCTGTTGTTTTGGGCCATCCCTGGCTAGTTTGTCATAATCCTTCCATTAATTGGTCTAGTAATTCTATCCTCTCCTGGAACGTCTCTTGTCATGTGAAATGTTTAATGTCTGCTATCCCTCCTGTTTCCTCTGTCTCTTCTTCACAGGAGGAGCCTGGTGATTTGACAGGGGTGCCGGAGGAATATCACGATCTGCGCACGGTGTTCAGTCGGTCCAGGGCCACCTCTCTTCCTCCACACCGGTCGTATGATTGTAGTATTGATCTCCTTCCGGGAACCACTCCCCCCCGGGGTAGACTATACTCTCTGTCGGCTCCCGAACGTAAGGCTCTCGAGGATTATTTGTCTGTAGCTCTTGACGCCGGTACCATAGTCCCCTCCTCCTCTCCCGCCGGAGCGGGGTTTTTTTTTGTCAAGAAGAAGGACGGGTCTCTGCGCCCCTGCATAGATTATCGAGGGCTGAATGACATAACAGTGAAGAATCGTTATCCGCTTCCTCTTATGTCTTCAGCCTTCGAGATCCTGCAGGGAGCCAGGTTTTTCACTAAGTTGGACCTTCGTAACGCTTACCATCTCGTGCGCATCAGGGAGGGGGACGAGTGGAAGACGGCGTTTAACACTCCGTTAGGGCACTTTGAATACCGGGTTCTTCCTTTTGGCCTCGCTAACGCTCCAGCTGTCTTTCAGGCATTAGTCAATGATGTCCTGAGAGACATGCTGAACATCTTTGTTTTCGTTTACCTTGACGATATCCTGATTTTTTCACCGTCACTCCAGATCCATGTTCAGCACGTTCGACGTGTCCTCCAGCGCCTTTTAGAGAATTGTCTTTTTGTGAAGGCTGAGAAGTGCTCTTTTCATGCCTCCTCCGTCACATTTCTCGGTTCTGTTATTTCCGCTGAAGGCATTAAGATGGATCCCGCTAAGGTCCAAGCTGTCATTGATTGGCCCGTCCCTAAGTCACGCGTCGAGTTGCAGCGCTTTCTCGGCTTCGCAAACTTCTATCGTCGTTTCATCCGTAATTTCGGTCAGGTGGCAGCCCCTCTCACAGCCCTTACTTCTGTCAAGACGTGCTTTAAGTGGTCCGTTTCCGCCCAGGGAGCTTTTGATCTCCTCAAGAATCGTTTTACATCCGCTCCTATCCTTGTTACACCTGACGTCTCTAGACAGTTCGTTGTCGAGGTTGACGCGTCAGAGGTGGGCGTGGGAGCCATTCTTTCTCAGCGCTCCCTCTCTGACGACAAGGTCCACCCATGCGCGTATTTTTCTCATCGCCTGTCGCCGTCGGAACGTAACTATGATGTGGGAAACCGCGAACTGCTCGCCATCCGGTTAGCCCTAGGCGAATGGCGACAGTGGTTGGAGGGGGCGACCGTTCCTTTTGTCGTTTGGACTGACCATAGGAACCTTGAGTACATCCGTTCTGCCAAACGACTTAATGCGCGTCAGGCGCGTTGGGCGCTGTTTTTCGCTCGTTTCGAGTTCGTGATTTCTTATCGTCCGGGCTCTAAGAACACCAAGCCTGATGCTTTATCTCGTCTCTTCAGTTCTTCAGTAGCCTCCACTGACCCCGAGGGGATTCTCCCTGAGGGGCGTGTTGTCGGGTTGACTGTCTGGGGAATTGAGAGGCAGGTAAAGCAAGCGCTCACTCACACTCCGTCGCCGCGCGCTTGTCCTAGGAACCTTCTTTTCGTTCCCGTTCCTACTCGTCTGGCCGTTCTTCAGTGGGCTCACTCTGCCAAGTTAGCCGGCCACCCTGGCGTTCGGGGTACCCTTGCTTCCATTCGCCAGCGTTTTTGGTGGCCCACCCGGGAGCATGACACGCGTCGTTTCGTGGCTGCTTGTTCGGTCTGCGCGCAGACTAAGTCCGGTAACTCTCCTCCTGCCGGCCGTCTCAGGCCGCTTCCCATTCCCTCTCGACCGTGGTCTCACATCGCCTTAGATTTTGTCACCGGACTGCCTTCATCAGCGGGGAAGACTGTTATTCTTACGGTTGTCGATAGGTTCTCTAAGGCGGCTCATTTCATTCCCCTTGCTAAGCTTCCTTCTGCTAAAGAGACGGCACAAATCATCATCGAGAATGTTTTCAGAATTCATGGCCTTCCGTCAGACGTCGTTTCGGACAGAGGTCCGCAATTCACGTCTCAATTTTGGAGGGAGTTTTGCCGTTTGATTGGGGCTTCCGTCTGTCTCTCTTCCGGCTTTCACCCCCAGTCTAACGGTCAAGCAGAACGGGCCAATCAGACTATTGGTCGCATCTTACGCAGTCTTTCTTTTCGCAACCCTGCGTCTTGGTCAGAACAGCTCCCCTGGGCAGAATACGCCCACAACTCGCTTCCTTCGTCTGCGACCGGGCTATCTCCTTTTCAGAGTAGCCTCGGGTACCAGCCTCCGCTGTTCTCATCTCAGTTCGCCGAGTCCAGCGTCCCCTCCGCTCAGGCTTTTGTCCAACGTTGCGAGCGCACCTGGAAGAGGGTCAGGTCTGCACTTTGCCGTTATAGGACGCAGACTGTGAGGGCTGCTAATAAGCGTAGAACTAAGAGTCCTAGATATTGTCGCGGTCAGAGAGTTTGGCTCTCCACTCAGAACCTTCCCCTTAAGACGGCTTCTCGCAAGTTGACCCCGCGGTTCATTGGTCCGTTCCGTATTTCTCGGGTCATTAATCCTGTCGCAGTTCGACTTCTTCTTCCGCGATACCTTCGTCGCGTCCACCCGGTCTTCCATGTCTCCTGTATCAAGCCCGTTCTTCGCGCCCCCGCTCGTCTTCCCCCCCCCCCCCGCATCCTTGTCGAGGGCGCACCCATCTACAGGGTCCGCAGGATTTTGGACATGCGTCCTCGGGGCCGTGGTCACCAGTACCTCGTAGATTGGGAGGGGTACGGTCCTGAGGAGAGGAGTTGGGTTCCCTCTCGGGACGTGCTGGACCGTGCGCTGATCGAGGATTTCCTCCGTTGCCGCCAGGTTTCCTCCTCGAGTGCGCCAGGAGGCGCTCGGTGAGTGGGGGGGTACTGTCATGTATTGTCATGTTGTGTCTTTCTGTCCTTTCCTTTCACCCTGTCTCCCTCTGCTGGTCGTATTAGGTTACCTTTTCTCCCCCGCTTTCCCCCAGCTGTTCCTTGTCTCCTCTGACTACCTCATCCACCCCTTTTCCCACCTGTTCCCTTTTTCCCTCTGATTAGGCCCCTATATCTCTCTCTGTTTCTGCTCCTGTTCTTGTCGGATTCTTGTTTGTTGTGTTTCATGCCTGAACCAGACTATCGTCATGTTTGCTGTAACCTTGTCCTGTCCTGTCGGAATCTGCCGGTCTATCTGAGCCTACCTATGTTTGGTTATTAAAGAAGCTCTGTTTAAGTTAATTCGCTTTTGGGTCCTCATTCACTCACCGTAACAGTTCCATGTAGTCATGGCTCTATGTGGTACTGTGGAATAGAGTTCCATGTAGTCATGGCTCTATGTGGTACTGTGGAATAGAGTTCCATGTAGTCATGTAGTACTGTGGAATAGAGTTCCATGTAGTCATGTTTCTATGTAGTACTGTGGAATAGAGTTCCATGTAGTCATGTCTCTATGTAGTACTGTGGAATAGAGTTCCATGTAGTCATGTTTCTATGTAGTACTGTGGAATAGAGTTCCATGTAGTCATGGCTCTATGTGGTACCGTGCGCTTCCTATAGTCTGTTCTGGACTTGGGGACTGTGACGAGACTGGTGGCATGGATGGATGTCTGAGCTGTGTGCTTGTAGTTTAAACAGACATCTCTGTAGATTCAGTTTGTCAACACTTCTTACAAAAACAAGTAGAGATGAAGTCAATCTCTCTTTGAGCCATGAGAGATTTACATGCATGTCATTAATGTTAGCTCTCTGTGTACATTTAAGGGCCAGCCGTGCTGCCCTGTTTTGAGACAATTGTAATTTTCCAAGGTCCCTCTTTGTGGCACCTGACGACACAACTGAACATTAGTCCAGCGCTTTATTATGGACAGATTTCTCCACATCTTAGCTACTGTTGTATCAACATGTTTTGACCATGACAGTTTACAATCTAGTGTTACTCCAAGCAGTTTAGTCATCTCAACTTGCTCAATTTCCACATTATTTATTACAAGGTTTAGATGAGGTTTAAGGTTTAGTGAATGATTTGTTCCAAATACAATGCTTTTAGTTTATTTTTTATTTATTTAGGACAAACTTATTCCTTCCCATGCATTCTGAAACTAACTGCAACTCTTTGTCAGTGTTGCAGTCATTTCAGTTGCTGTAGTAGCTGACATGTATAGTGTTGAGTCATCTGCATACATAGACACACTGGCTTGACTCAAGGCATGTCATTAGTAAAGATTGGAAAAAAAAGTAAGGGGCCTAGACAGCTGCCCTGAGGAATTCCTGATTCTACCTGGATATTGTTGGAGAGGCTTCCATTAAACAACACCCTCTGTGTTCTGTTAGACAGGTAACTCTTTATCCACATTATAACAGGGGGTGTAAAAGCCATAACACACACGTTTTTCCAGCAGCAGACTATGATCGATAATGTCAAAAGCCGCAAGTCTAACAAAACAGCTCCCACAATCTTTATATCCTCAATTTCTCTCAGCCGATCATCACTCATTTGCGTAAGTGCCGTGCTTGTTGAATGTCCATCTCTATATGCTGAAAGTTTGTTGTCAATTTGTTTACAATAAAATAACATTGTATCTGGTCAAACACCATTTTTTCCAGAAGTTTTCTAAGGGTTAGTAACAGACTGATTGGTCGGCTATTTTAGCCAGTAAAGAGGGCTTTACTATTCCTGGGTAGCGGAATGATTTTTCTTCCATCCAGGCCTGAGGGCACACACTTTCTAGTAGACTTAGATTGAAGATATGGCAATATCGTTCGCTATTATCCTCAGTAAATTTCCATCCAAGTGTCTTGTCATTGTTGATAGACAACAATATTTTTTTCACCTCTTCCACACTTACAGAATTCAAAATTACAATACTTGTCTTTCATAATTTGATCAGTCATACTGTCCTCCCCCCAACCAAAGTGTCACAGTGATGGATTAAACCTTCAAATTTCAAATCAAATCACATTTTATTTGTCACATACACATGTTTAGCAGATGTTAATGCGAGTGTAGCGGAATGCTTGTGCTTCTAGTTCTGACAATGCAGTAATATCTATCAAGTTATCTAACAATTCCCCAACAACTACCTAATACACACAAATCCAAAGGGGTGAATGAGAATATGTACATGTAAGTATATGGCTGAGCGAGGGCCGAGTGGCATAGGCAAGGTGCAATATATGTATGCCGAGGAACTTAAAACTTTGCACCTTCTCCGCTACTGTCCCGTTAATGTGGATAAGGGGGGGTGCTCTCTCTGCTGTTTCCTGAAGTCCACGATCATCTCCTTTGTTTTGTGGACGTTGAGTGAGAGGTTGTTTTCCAGACACCACACTCCGAGTGCCCTCACCTCCTCCATGTAGGCTGTCTCGTTGTTGTTGGTAATCAATCCCACTACTGTTGTGTCGTCTGCAAACTTGATGATTGAGTTGGAGGCGTGCGTGGCCACGCAGTCATGGGTGAACAGGGAGTACAGGAGGGGGCTGAGCACGCACCCTTGTAGGGCCCGAGTGTTGAGGGTCAGCGAAGTGGAGATGTTGTTTCCTACCTTCACCACCTGGGGGCGGCCGTCAGAATGTCCAGGACCCAATTGCACAGGGCGGGATTCAGACCCAGGGACTCCAGCTTGATGATGAGGGTACTATGGTGTTGAATGCTGAGCTGTAGTCAATGAACAGCATTCTTACATAGGTATTCCTCTCGTCCAGATGGGATAGGGCAGTGTGCAGTGTGATAGCGATTGCGTCATCTGTGAACCTGTTGGGGCAGTATGCAAATTTAAGTGTGTCTAGGGTGGCCGGTAAGGTGGAGGTGATATGATCCTTGAATAGCCTCTCAAAGCACCTCATGTTGACAGCAGTGAGTGCTACGGGGCGGTAGTCATTTAGTTCAGTAACTTGTTTGTCTTTCAATTAAAGAAGAGAAAGTGGCATGGATTTTGAAGCAATCTACACACAGAGGGTCGAGAGGGATGGAGGTAGGGAGAGGGAGGGAGGGATGGAGGTAGGGAGAGGGAGGGAGGGTGAGAGAGAGAGAGAGCGTGAGAGAGACCCAACTATTAAAATATCACTTCCCTAATCCGAAGAACTCGCCAACACCACCGTCCACATCCGTCCACACCACCGTCCACACCACCGTCCACACCACCGTCCACATCCGTCCACACCACCGTCCACACCACCGTCCACACCACCGTCCACATCCGTCCACATCCGTCCACATCCGTCCACACCACCATCCACACCACCATCCACATCACCGTCCACATCACCGTCCACATCACCGTCCACACCACCGTCCACACCACCGTCCACACCACCATCCACACCACCATCCACATCACCGTCCACATCACCGTCCACATCACCGTCCACACCACCGTCCACACCATTGTCCACACCACCGTCCACACCACCATCCACACCACCGTCCACACCACCATCCACACCACCATCCACATCACCGTCCACATCACCGTCCACATCACCGTCCACACCACCATCCACACCACCATCCACACCACCGTCCACACCACCATCCACACCACCATCCACACCACCATCCACACCACCGTCCACATCACCGTCCACACCACCGTCCACATCCGTATACATAGGAACTCACAGCTTCACTCAGCGTTGTCTCCCGGCGATTTGATTCATTTGATTGTCTACATTGTTTATTTCTTAAAACTGGAATCCATAGCTGTGAAACTGCCACGTCCGTTAGCGATGTTACAACAACAAAGACGTTAGTTCAACCAACACTGTATTTTTCCCTCAGACATCAATGCACATCAGGCTGTAGGGCTGTTTAATATGTTCTGTCTGAATGGAGTCAGTGTTTTAGACTGGGGCGACCAGTAGGACTGTTTAATATGTTCTGGAGTCAGTGTTTTAGACTGGGGGCGACCAGTAGGACTGTTTAATATGTTCTGGAGTCAGTGTTTTAGTCTGGGGGCGACCAGTAGGACTGTTTAATATGTTCTGTCTAAATGGAGTCAGTGTTTTAGACTGGGGGCGACCAGTAGGACTGTTTAACATGTTCTGTCTGAATGGAGTCAGTGGTAACCATGGTTGTCTGGGGCAACCAGTAGGACTGTTTAATATGTTATGTCTGAATGGAGTCAGTGGTAACCATGGTTCTCTGGGGCGACCAGTAGGACTGTTTTGCCTATCGCGGATCTCAGCTTTCAGAGTCTGATTAACACGTTCTGCCTGGCTGGAGTCAGTGTTTCAGAGGCAACCGCGTGTGTGTGTGTGTGTGTGTGTGTGTGTGTGTGTGTGTGTGTGTGAGAGGTTGTTCTAAGTCATCTGTTGTAAGGTGCTGCCCTCCACCATACTACCCTTCATAGGACACAAAGTTGTTACTTAGGCTCAGTGGGACCGCTCTATATTTAGCTTCTGTATTAAAGATTCCGACGTTGGTCATCGATACCTCTTCAAAACCCACATATCCTGAATTAGCTGATGAAAGTGAACAAGTTACACCTTTTGTTTATGTATTTCAGTGTCATATTTCCTTTTTGTTAGAGAAATGTACAGTCGTGGCCAAAAGTTTTGAGAATGACACAAAGTCTGCTTTCTCTGTGTCTTTAGATATTTTTTGTCAGATGTTACTATGGAATACTGAAGTATAATTACAAGCATTTCATAAGTGTCAAAGTGTCAAAGGCTTTTATTGACAATTACATGAAGTTGATGCTTAGAGTCAATATTTGCAGTGTTGACCCTTCTTTTTCAAGACCTCTGCAATCCGCCCTGGCATGCTGTCAATTAACTTCTGGGCCACATCCTGACTGATGGCAGCCCATTCTTGTATAATCAATGCTTGGAGTTTGTCAGAATTTGTGGGTTTTTGTTTGCCTCTTGAGGATTGACCACAAGTTCTCAATGGGATTAAGGTCTGGGGAGTTTCCTGGCCATGCCCCCATAATATCAATGTTTTGTTCCCCGAGCCACTTAGTTATCACGTTTGCCTTGCGGCAAGGAGCTCCATCATGTTGGAAAAGGCATTGTTCATCACCAAACTGTTCCTGGGTGGTTGGGAGAAGTTGCTCTCGGAGGATGTGTTGGTACCATTCTTTATTCATGGCTGTGTTCTTAGGCAAAATTGTGAGTGAGCCCACTCCCTTGGCTGAGAAGCAACCCCACACATGAATGGTCTCATGATAGTTTACTGTTGGCATGACACAGGACTGATGGTAGCGCTCACCTTGTCTTCTCTGGACAAGCTTTTTCCGGATGCCCCAAACAATCGGAAAGGGGATTCATCAGAGAAAATGACTTTACCCCAGTCCGCAGCAGTCCAATCCCTGTACCTTTTGCAGAATATCAGTCTGTCCCTGATGTTTTTCCTGGAGAGAAGTGGCTTCTTTGCTGCCCTTCTTGACACCAGGCCATCCTCCAAAAGTCTTCGCCTCACTGTGCGTGCAGATGCACTCACACCTGCCTGCTGCCATTCCTGAGCAAGCTCTGTACTGGTGGTGCCCCGATCCCGCAGCTGAATCAACTTTAGGAGACAGTCCTGGCGCTTGCTGGACTTTCTTGGACGCCCTGAAGCCTTCTTCACAACAATTGAACCGCTCTTCTTGAAGTTCTTGATGATCCGATAAATGGTTGATTTAGGTGCAATCTTACTGGCAGCAATACCCTTGCATGTGAAGCACTTTTTGTGCAAAGCAATGATGTCAGCACTTGTTTCCTTGCAGGTAACCATGGTCGTCAGAGGAAGAACAATGATTCCAAGCACCACCCTCCTTTTGAAGCTTCCAGTCATTTATTCGAACAATCAGCATGACAGAGTGATCTCCAGTCTTGATACAGTGTGCAGCATAGAGTACATAGTCCTTTAGTCTCTGTGGATCTGGTGGAGGCTGGTGAGGGCCACAGCATATGGGGAGAGAAACTGTTCATGTGGAGGCTGGTGAGGGCCACAGCACGGGGAGAGAAACTGTTCAGGTGGAGGCTGGTGAGGGCCACAGCACGGGGAGAGAAACTGTTCAGGTGGAGGCTGGTGAGGGCCACAGCACGGGGAGAGAAACTGTTCAGGTGGAGGCTGGTGAGGTCCACAGCACGGGGAGAGAAACTGTTCAGGTGGAGGCTGGTGAGGTCCACAGCACGGGGAGAGAAACTGTTCAGGTGGAGGCTGGTGAGGTCCACAGCACGGGGAGAGAAACTGTTCAGGTGGAGGCTGGTGAGGTCCACAGCACGGGGAGAGAAACTGTTCAGGTGGAGGCTGGTGAGGTCCACAGCACGGGGAGAGAAACTGTTCAGGTGGAGGCTGGTGAGGTCCACAGCACGGGGAGAGAAACTGTTCAGGTGGAGGCTGGTGAGGTCCACAGCACGGGGAGAGAAACTGTTCAGGTGGAGGCTGGTGAGGTCCACAGCACGGGGAGAGAAACTGTTCAGGTGGAGGCTGGTGAGGTCCACAGCACGGGGAGAGAAACTGTTCAGGTGGAGGCTGGTGAGGTCCACAGCACGGGGAGAGAAACTGTTCAGGTGGAGGCTGGTGAGGGCCACAGCACGGGGAGAGAAACTGTTCAGGTGGAGGCTGGTGAGGGCCACAGCACGGGGAGAGAAACTGTTCAGGTGGAGGCTGGTGAGGGCCACAGCACGGGGAGAGAAACTGTTCAGGTGGAGGCTGGTGAGGTCCACAGCACGGGGAGAGAAACTGTTCAGGTGGAGGCTGGTGATGGCCACAGCACGGAGAGAGAAACTGTTCAGGTGGAGGCTGGTGAGGTCCACAGCACGGGGAGAGAAACTGTTCAGGTGGAGGCTGGTGATGGCCACAGCACGGAGAGAGAAACTGTTCAGGTGGAGGCTGGTGAGGGACACAGCACGGGGAGAGAAACTGTTCAGGTGGAGGCTGGTGAGGGACACAGCACGGAGAGAGAAACTGTTCAGGTGGAGGCTGGTTTGTCATGATTATTAACCTGATCCGTTTGCATGAGGAAAGTCTTCAGGGCATGCTAAAAAAGTATTTGCATGTCATACAGGATACAGCTGAAGTCATGCATTTAATCTAACAGCCTCAAGCAGAGCTCACTGCTCAGACTTTGTTGAAGTAGTCTAGCAGAGGGCTGAGCCAGCGTCAGTTTTTAGATAACGTTTTTTTTTAAGTAGAAAACGGTTGGTTTCTGGAATGAGGAGTCACTAGCCAAACCTACAGCTTCGGGTTGTTATTTTTTTAATATATATTTTTTTACATAGGTGACAGATCTGGTACACTCACTCTCACACACTGTACATCTTCAAGTTGCTCTGTCACGTCTTGCCTGGCTGTTGGAAGCTTAGAAGATGGCTGTGAACAAATGTATCAAGTACTTCCTCTTTGTTTTCAACCTGCTGTTCTGGATCAGTGGATGCATCATCCTTGGAGTCTCCATCTACCTCAAAGTGAACCCTGTGTTTGGGGGGTTGTTACCGGGGCTGAACCTGCTGATAGCCGTCGGTACCATCATCACGGTGCTTGGCTTCCTGGGCTGCTTTGGTGCCATCAGGGAAAGCCGCGTCATGCTCATGCTGTTCTTTGTCGGGCTGCTCCTCATCTTCATCCTCCTGGTGATCGCTGGAATCCTGGGAGCTGTCGGAGTGAATAAGATTGAGGAATGGTTGACGGAAAAGCTGCTACCGCTGAGGAACCAGTCGTCTTTGTTCCAGATGTTCATGCAGAAACTGGAAGAGCAGGCAAAATGTTGTGGACTGATCCATGGACCTTCAGACTGGGGCTCAACAGTCCCCGCCTCTTGTGACTGCCGTGACACCACTCAGGAGTGCAAACTCGCAGACGGACAACGCAAAGTGTACTTGAGACCTTGTACCAAGTTGGTGATGTCAGTCATCGCGAAGGGTACATTCATCACCCTGGGGATTGCATTTGGCATCGCAGTCTTGATGATCTTTGGAATGGCCTTCGCCATGACCCTGTATTGCCAGATTGGGGAGACGTATGCCACGTTAAACTAGGTACAGCTGCACTATACTATAGCACCTTAACCTAGGTACATCTACACTATACCACCCTAACCTAGGTACATCTACACTATACTATACCACCTTAACCTAGGTACATCTACACTATACCACCTTAACCTAGGTACATCTACAATATACCACCTTAACCTAGGTACATCTACACTATACCATACCACCTTAACCTAGGTACATCTACACTATACTATACCACGTTAACCTAGGTACATCTACACTATACCATACCACCTTAACCTAGGTACATCTACACTATACTATACCACGTTAACCTAGGTACATCTACACTATACTATACCACCTTAACCTAGGTAGATCTATACTATACCACCTTAACCTAGCTACATCCACACTATACTAAACTGAATTGAGGTGGAATTGACTCCAACCCTTTGTATTGTAAAGCATCCCATTGTGTTTTTCTATATCATATACCCGTGCCAAACGACAATCTGACTAGTTTTTCTGATTTATGATAAAGGATGTCAGTTTCTTGACCTGAAGTTGATTCATCCACATCTCGTTGAAGATGTGTGTATGTGTATTTTTAAAGTGAATTAGTTTTCTACTGCTCAAGACTTGTCTCTGAAGTAGGTGCCTGTGGTGGTCATACACTCAGTGGTGTCAAGGACTTCAGTAAAAATACTTTAAAGTACTACTTAAGTAGTTTTTTTTGGGGGGTGGTATCTGTACTTTACTATTTCTATTTTTGACAACTTTTACTTCACTACATTCCTAAAGAAAATAATGTTATTTTGACTCCATAAATTTTCTCTCATTTTGACAGGTCCAATTGACGCGCTTATCAAGATAACATCCCTGATCGTCCCTACTGCCTCTGATCTGGAGGACTCACTAAACAGAGAACATCCCTGGTCATCCCTACTGCCTCTGGTCTGGCTGACTCACTAAACAGAGAACGTCCCTGGTCATCCCTACTGCCTCTGATCTGGAGGACTCACTAAACAGAGAACATCCCTGGTCCATCCCTACTGCCTTTGATCTGGAGGACTCACTAAACAGAGAACATCCTTTGTCCCTCCCTACTGCCTCTGATCTGGAGGACTCACTAAACAGAGAACATCCCTTGTCCCTCCCTACTGCCTCTGATCTGGAGGACTCACTAAACAGAGAACATCCCTGGTCCATCCCTACTGCCTCTGATCTGGCACACTCACTAAACAGAGAACATCCCTGGTCCATCCCTACTGCCTCTGATCTGGAGGACTCACTAAACAGAGAACATCCCTGGTCATCACTACTGCCTCTGATCTGGCACACTCACTAAACAGAGAACATCCCTGGTCCATCCCTACTGCCTCTGATCTGGAGGACTCACTAAACAGAGAACATCCCTGGTCCCTCCCTACTGCCTCTGATCTGGCACACTCACTAAACACAAACGCTTAATTTGTAAATGATGGCGTGATGCAATATGTCCCTGGCTTTTTTTGTAAATAAAATACAAAACATGACAATGGCACCATCTGGTTGTCTTAATATGAAGAATTTGAAATTATTTCTACTTTTACTTACTTTCAGTGGTGACCTGTCATTCAGGTGTTTAAGCGGGGGGGGGGGGACTTGCCTGTTTTGCCTGTTATTTTGACGTTAATGCGTGTCACATATCAGTTTGCAAACGATGTACAAAAAACAATATATCATCATTGAGTTAATAAAGCAGCGTACAAACATGGTCTCTTTCTTTTGTTGTTGTTGAGTACAGCAGTTCCTAAAGGCAGGTGTTTCAGCCTAGCTCAGTGCTCTCTGTGGTGGTGGTGGTGGGGCGAGCCAGCAGAAAATACGGAGGGCTGCGCCGTGATTGGCTCAGTGTTCTGTCACTCATGGAGATTTTTACATCACTGCCAAGTGTTAAGAGGAGACATTGAACATTCTAGCCCTTTCGGCTGCTGCCGTAGAGGGTGCCCATCCAAGAAGGCTCAAGGTCATTGGCCGCGGATAAAATTACGTCAAATCACGTTATATGTACTGTAGCTTTGATTGGACTGATCATGTCAACATCAACATCATACTTTCACAATCTTAGCTAGCAAGCTAGCAGTCATCATCATGAATCAAGTCAACAATTTACTGGCAAATCCTTTTTAATCCTTGTCATATGAAGAGAAATAATGAAGAGTGATGACAAAATAAAAGGTAACGCTGCTCATCGGCCATAGGACATAAACATACAACAAGTACAACAAGTTGGAAATCGCAAATTTCAACGAGTGGTTTGGAAGGAATCGGTGACAGTGGCTGTGGGGTCCCAAGTCTAAGATTA
Organism: Oncorhynchus mykiss; assembly: GCF_057628025.1. Classification (NCBI taxonomy): domain Eukaryota; kingdom Metazoa; phylum Chordata; class Actinopteri; order Salmoniformes; family Salmonidae; genus Oncorhynchus; species Oncorhynchus mykiss. The sequence continues at coordinate 5,992,409 of NC_143024.1, forward strand.
AGTGTCTCTTTTCCAAGTTTAAAATGATAAACATTCAACGTTGGCCATGCTGTCAATGAAGCATGATTTGTGCCGCGCTCAAGACAACTGCTCTGAGGACCGTCGCGCCACATTCCTGTTCAAGTGAGCCAAGCACAACAATGTGAGTCCAAAAATGTATTCTATGCTGCTTCATAAATTATGTAAAATGCCAGGGAGATATGTATACTGTAGCTAATAAAGTAATACTAAGTGTATGTTGTGTAGTTAGCTGTTGGAAGCCCATGTCCCTCTGTTGTTGGGACTCTGCTGTTGGGACTCTGCTGTTGGGACTCTGCTGTTAGGACTCTGCTGTTAGGACTCCGCTGATAGCCAGGTGTAGCAGTGGTAAGATGTTGGGACTGCTGTTGGGACTCTGCTGTTAGGACTCCGCTGATAGCCAGGTGTAGCAGTGGTAAGTTGTTGGGACTGCTGTTGGGACTCCGCTGATAGCCAGGTGTAGCAGTGGTAAGTTGTTGGGACTGCTGTTGGGACTCTGCTGTTGGGACTCCGCTGATAGCCAGGTGTAGCAGTGGTAAGTTGTTGGGACTGCTGTTGGGACTCTGCTGTTGGGACTCCACTGATAGCCAGGTGTAGCAGTGGTAAGTTGTTGGGACTGCTGTTGGGACTCCGCTGATAGCCAGGTGTAGCAGTGGTAAGTTGTTGGGACTGCTGTTGGGACTCTGCTGTTGGGACAGCTTTATGTAGGCCCTAACAGTTTGTTGGCACAGTTTGTCACCGCTATAGAGCAATTCATATATTGTTTAGTGTTTCCCGACGGCTAGTATGACCGTTTCAAATGTTAATTATCATTGAAACCGTGTTTGATTACTGCTATTTGAAAAACTCACGGTAAGTACTGTCCAAGCATCTAACTGGGGATAGCTAGCTAACATAATGTCACAGAGCATGATCTAACTGGGGATAGCTAGCTAACATAACGTCACAGAGCATAATCTAACTGGGGATTGCTAGCTAACAATGTCACAGAGCATGATCTAACTGGGGATAGCTAGCTAACATAATGTCACAGAGCATTATCTAACTGGGGATAGCTAGCTAACATAATGTCACAGAGCAACATGTTCTAGCCAGGTAACTTTCATTCTGAAATAACTTCATAATTCTTAGTTAGTCAGTCGTTAGGTTAGAACGACTTGAAATTGGCATGGGAGCTAACTAGCTAGCAAGCTTAGATTACTGGTTAATTTAACAAAAAATAATCTACCAAACTATTTATTGATGTTTCTCAAAATGACTGTATGCGGCTAATTATTTTGATCATGCTTTGTGATACACCCGGTTTTATGCTGTTTTAGTCAGGGGTGAAATTTGATTTAATTTATTTCCCGTTATGGGACTTCCTATGTGTGCGCTAATCATAGAATTACACATAGAACCGTTCTTAGTTCAATAGGATCTCTGTGTTCGCTAATCATAGAATTACACATAGAACCTATATTAATTCATTAGGATCTCTGTGGGCCTAATCATAGAATTACACATAGAACCGTTATTAATTCAATAGGATCTCTGTGTGCCTAATCATAGAATTACACATAGAACCGTTATTAGTTCAATAGGATCTCTGTGGGCCTAATTATAGAATTACATTAGAACCTATATTAATTAATTAGGATCTCTGTGGGCCTAATCATAGAATTACATATAGAACCTATATTAATTAAATAGGATCTCTGTGGGCCTAATCATAGAATTACACATAGAACCGTTATTAGTTCAATAGGATCTCTGTGGGCCTAATTACAGAATTACATATAGAACCTATATTAATTAATTAGGATCTCTGTGATTGTCAATGACTTCAAAGGGCTCCTTTAATAGGCTGCCAGCACAGGTTCATCTACATAGGCTACCAGCACAGGTTCATCTACATAGGCTACCAGCACAGGTTCATCTACATAGGCTGCCAGCACAGGTTCATCTACATAGGCTACCAGCACAGGTTCATCTACATAGTCTACCAGCACAGGTTCATCTACATAGGCTGTCAGCACAGGTTCATCTACATAGGCTACCTGCACAGGTTCATCTACATTGGCTACCTGCACAGGTTCATCTACATAGGCTACCAGCACAGGTTCATCTACATAGGCTGCCAGCACAGGTTCATCTACATAGGCTACCTGCACAGGTTCATCTACATTGGCTACCTGCACAGGTTCATCTACATAGGCTACCAGCACAGGTTCATCTACTTACAACATCATCCCAGCCTTCAATCAGTGGTGAAGAGAAAGAGACAAACACCACAAAGTGTGATGACATTTGGTGATCGTCATTAGGCCAGAATTGATGCTGTCCGCTCGGTCTCGGGCCACTCTACCACATTGCATTATGGAGAGTAGGCTGCTCTGCCACCCATTTTGGAGAGTAGGCTGCTCTGCCACCCATTATGGAGAGTAGGCTGCTCTGCCACCCATTATGGAGAGTAGGCTGCTATGCCACCCATTATGGAGAGTAGGCTGCTATGCCACCCATTATGGAGTGTAGGCTGCTATGCCACCCATTATGGAGAGTAGGCTGCTCTACCACCCATTATGGAGTGTAGGCTGCTATGCCACCCATTATGGAGAGTAGGCTGCTCTACCACTCATTATGGTGAGTAGGCTGTTATGCCACCCATTATGGAGAGTAGGCTGCTCTACCACCCATTATGGAGTGTGGGCTGCTATGCCACCCATTATGGAGAGTAGGCTGCTCTACCACCCATTATGGAGTGTAGGCTGCTATGCCACCCATTATGGAGTGTAGGCTGCTATGCCACCCATTATGGAGTGTAGGCTGCTTTGGCCTACAGCAGCATGGTGTGTGGTGGTCATGGGTAATATATTAATGGAATCTACAGCAGCATGGTGTGTGGTGGTCATGGGTAATATATTAATGGAACCTACAGCAGCATGGTGAGGTGTGTGGTGGTCATGGGTAATATATTGATGGAATCTACAGCAGCATGGTGGGTGGTGGTCATGGGTAATATATTAATGGAATCTACAGCAGCATGGTGTGGTGTGTGGTGGTCATGGGTAATATATTGATGGAATCTACAGAAGCATGGTGTGTGGTGGTCATGGGTAATATATTAATGGAATCTACAGCAGCATGGCGTGTGGTGGTCATGGGTAATATATTAATGGAATCTACAGCAGCATGGTGTGTGGTGGTCATGGGTAATATATTAATGGAATCTACAGCAGCATGGTGTGTGGTGGTCATGGGTAATATATTAATGGAATCTACAGCAGCATGGCGTGTGGTGGTCATGGGTAATATATTAATGGAATCTACAGCAGCATGGCGTGTGGTGGTCATGGGTAATATATTAATGGAACCTACAGCAGCATGGTGTGTGGTGGTCATGGGTAATATATTAATGGAATCTACAGCAGCATGGTGTGTGGTGGTCATGGGTAATATATTAATGGAATCTACAGCAGCATGGTGTGTGGTGGTCATGGGTAATATATTATTGGAATCTACAGCAGCATGGTGTGTGGTGGTCATGGGTAATATATTAATGGAATCTACAGCAGCATGGTGTGTGGTGGTCATGGGTAATATATTAATGGAATCTACAGCAGCATGGTGTGTGGTGGTCATGGGTAATATATTAATGGAATCTACAGCAGCATGGTGTGTGGTGGTCATGGGTAATATATTAATGGAATCTACAACAGCATGGTGTGTGGTGGTCATGGGTACTATATTAATGGAATCTACAGCAGCATGGCGTGTGGTGGTCATGGGTAATATATTAATGGAATCTACAGCAGCATGGCGTGTGGTGGTCATGGGTAATATATAAATGGAATCTACAGCAGCATGGCGTGTGGTGGTCATGGGTAATATATTAATGGAATCTACAGCAGCATGGTGTGTGGTGGTCATGGGTAATATATTAATGGAATCTACAGCAGCATGGTGTGTGGTGGTCATGGGTAATATATTAATGGAATCTACAGCAGCATGGTGTGTGGTGGTCATGGGTAATATATTAATGGAATCTACAGCAGCATGGTGTGTGGTGGTCATGGGTAATATATTAATGGAATCTACAGCAGCATGGTGTGTGGTGGTCATGGGTAATATATGAATGGAATCTACAGCAGCATGGCGTGTGGTGGTCATGGGTAATATATTAATGGAATCTACAGCAGCATGGTGTGTGGTGGTCATGGGTAATATATTAATGGAATCTACAGCAGCATGGTGTGTGGTGGTCATGGGTAATATATGAATGGAATCTACAGCAGCATGGCGTGTGGTGGTCATGGGTAATATATTAATGGAATCTACAGCAGCATGGTGTGTGGTGGTCATGGGTAATATATTAATGGAATCTACAGCAGCATGGTGTGTGGTGGTCATGGGTAATATATTAATGGAACCTACAGCAGCATGGTGTGTGGTTGTCATGGGTAATATATTAATGGAATCTACAGCAGCATGGTGTGTGGTGGTCATGGGTAATATATTAATGGAATCTACAGCAGCATGATGAGGTGTGTGGTGGTCATGGGTAATATATTAATGGAATCTACAGCAGCATGGTGTGTGGTGGTCATGGGTAATATATTAATGGAATCTACAGCAGCATGGTGTGTGGTGGTCATGGGTAATATATTAATGGAATCTACAGCAGCATGGTGTGTGGTGGTCATGGGTAATATATTAATGGAATCTACAGCAGCATGGTGTGTGGTGGTCATGGGTAATATATTAATGGAATCTACAGCAGCATGGTGAGGTGTGTGGTGGTCATGGGTAATATATTAATGGAATCTACAACAGCATGGTGTGTGGTGGTCATGGGTAATATATTAATGGAATCTACAGCAGCATGGTGTGTGGTGGTCATGGGTAATATATTAATGGAATCTACAGCAGCATGGTGTGTGGTGGTCATGGGTAATATATTAATGGAATCTACAGCAGCATGGTGTGTGGTGGTCATGGGTAATATATTAATGGAATCTACAGCAGCATGGTGTGTGGTGGTCATGGGTAATATATTAATGGAATCTACAGCAGCATGGTGTGTGGTGGTCATGGGTAATATATTGACCTGCTGTTTCTGATTGTATTCCTGTTATGGAACGTCATAATTGGTTAAATTTTTTCTCCCTCTCTCACATTCCTCTTTCTCGGTCCGCTCTCTGTTTCCCAGAACGTTCAAACGGTTTTTAATTACAATCTCACAGTGAAGCCAGCTGTGCTTGACGTTCCAGTGACATCCTGTGATGTTCTGGTGACGTCCCCTGTCCTCTCTGTCCTCCCTGTGACTTCAGACTGCCGTCGTGACTCCCTCACTTCCTCAGCCAATCATGACTCACAAGATGCCTCATAGGGAATGGAATGTTCCGCAGGTTCCCTAAACCCTGTTCCATTCCCATTCAGCACAGCTGGGTCCATGATATGGGCCGGATCTCTGGGTGCTTTAGAATTGAGTGTGGCCACGAGGTAGGTAGGTAGGTGTGTGTGTGTGTGTGTGTGTGTGTGTGTGTGTGTGTCTGTGTGTGTGTGTGTGTGTGTGTGGATATGAGTCACCGACTCCCTGAGAACCATCAGTAAGTCAGTTTAGGAAAAGTTCCATCAAGGTTTCGTTCCTCTGTGTGATCAGTCTGGGTGATGGAGGTTCCCAGTCTAAACTGTCAGAGATGTTGAGCCTCAACATATTAACATATGTGTGGTGGTTTGGTTTGGGTTAGAGAGAGTGGGGCGTTGGGGTGGATTGTCTTGTGTGTGAGAATGATGCTGGGTTAGAGAGAGGGGTGGATTGTCTTGTGTGTGAGAATGATGCTGGGTTAGAGAGAGGGGTGGATTGTCTTGTGTGTGAGAATGATGCTGGGTTAGAGAGAGGGGTGGATTGTCTTGTGTGTGAGAATGATGCTGGGTTAGAGAGAGGGGTGGATTGTCTTGTGTGTGAGAATGATGCTGGGTTAGAGAGAGGGGAGGATTGCCTTGTGTGTGAGAATGATGCTGGGTTAGAGAGAGGGGTGGATTGTCTTGTGTGTGAGAATGATGCTGGGTTAGAGAGAGGGGTGGATTGTCTTGTGTGTGAGAATGATGCTGGGTTAGAGAGAGGGGTGGATTGTCTTGTGTGTGAGAATGATGCTGGGTTAGAGAGAGGGGTGGATTGGCTTGTGTGTGAGAATGATGCTGGGTTAGAGAGAGGGGAGGATTGCCTTGTGTGTGAGAATGATGCTGGGTTAGAGAGAGGGGTGGATTGTCTTGTGTGTGAGAATGATGCTGGGTTAGAGAGAGGAGTGGATTGTATTGTGTGTGAGAATGATGCTGGGTTAGAGAGAGGGGTGGATTGGCTTGTGTGTGAGAATGATGCTGGGTTAGAGAGAGGGGTGGATTGTCTTGTGTGTGAGAATGATGCTGGGTTAGAGAGAGGGGTGGATTGGCTTGTGTGTGAGAATGATGCTGGGTTAGAGAGGGGTGGATTGGCTTGTGTGTGAGAATGATGCTGGTTTAGAGAGAGGGGTGGATTGTCTTGTGTGTGAGAATGATGCTGGTTTAGAGAGAGAGGTGGATTGGCTTGTGTGTGAGAATGATGCTGGTTTAGACAGAGGTGGGCGTTGGGCTGGATTGTTGTTGGATGGTGGGGGGGGCATAATTTAATGCTGCCTTTCTTTGAAGTGAATCAGGCTAGATGTGATGTGAGTGGGAGGGGGGCGGATGGGGGGGAAGAAGACAGGAAGTGTTACTGTAAATAGTGGTATTTTGATGGGTGGAAACTGTGAGTAACTGTTTTGTTACAGTAAAACACTACGAGTACTCCCGTCTAGCTTCAACTTCCTACTCGTGACGTTCCTCACAAATGAGTCTGCTGAGTTCCTGTAAACACACTCTACTGACGTCCTCATCGGACATTACCAGCGTATCATTGTAGAATCACCTTGTGTCTGAAACCGTTCAGATAAGTGGTGGTGAGAGGGAGGGAGATTCCCAAATAGCTCCCTATTTCCTATTACAGTCCACTACTTCTGACCAGAATCATACGGGGTTCCCTGTGGGCCCTGGTCTTAGGTAGGGCACTATACAAGGGAATAGGATGCTATTTGGGATGAACCCGGAGTCGTTTCACAGTTCCAAGGTAAAAGGTCTGACAGTCAGAACGAGGAGAGGAAACATTAGAGCCATTTATTAATGACTTAGTGATGATGATCCTCCTCAAACAGCCTCTTCAACGCAACAGAACAGGTGACTAATGTCTTGTCCCCTCCCCTGGGGCCTGAGGGTGGAGATGTGTCAGACTATTGGGGGGATTGCCTCCTTTCCTGGGGCCTGTGGTTGGAGATGTGTCAGACTCTTGGGGGGATTGCCTCCTTTCCTGGGGCCTGTGGTTGGAGATGTGTCAGACTCTTGGGGGGATTGCCTCCTCTCCTGTTCGCTGTGTAGTGGAGGCGGTTACAGGTAATGAATAACCTTCCCTGCAAGGTCCTGTGACTTGAAAATATTGTGTTATCTCCTGTGTTCTCTCCTGTGTTCTCTCTCAGTGATCATGCAGGACCTCTTCCTCTGGCCTGTATCCACGTCTATAACTAGCTACAACACAGTGATCATGCAGGGCCTCTTCCTCTGGCCTGTATCCACGTCTATAACTAGCTACAACACAGTGGTCATGCAGGGCCTCTTCCTCTGGCCTGTACCCACGTCTATAACTAGCTACAACACAGTGATCATGCAGGACCTCTTCCTCTGGCCTGTATCCACGTCTATAACTAGCTACAACACAGTGATCATGCAGGACCTCTTCCTCTGGCCTGTATCCACGTCTATAACTAGCTACAACACAGTGATCATGCAGGGTCTCTTTTCCTTGGCCTGTACCCACGTCTGTAACTAGCCCTATGCAAACTCTAGTGCAGGATCTTCCAAAGGATGTGATGTTCCCGAGAGGTATTCTCTTGAATCATTGTGAAGCGTTGTGCTCTCCCAGCTCCTGCAACCTTCACGCTGAGAATACATCTATAGGGAGTATAGGAGATGGACAGTATCATAAAGCCCTGTAGATATTCTGTTTTGTGTGTCTGGGCTGGAAGAGAGTGGCAAAGTGCTGAATCACCTGCGGTCACCTCCAAACTTCTCTAAGTGACTGAACAACCTTCAACAGGGAGGAGAGGGGGAGATAGAGGAGAGGAGAGTTGTGGAGAGGGGAGAAGGTGAGAGGAGAGGAGACGAGAGAGGAGAGGAGAGGAGAGGAGAGGAGAGAGGAGAGGGGAGGGGAGAGGAGAGGAGAGGAGAGGAGAGGAGAGGAGAGGAGAGGAGAGGAGAGGAGAGGAGAGGAGAGGAGAGGAGAGGAGAGGAGAGGAGAGGAGAGTTGTGGAGAGGTTAGAAGGTGAGAGGAGAGGAGAGGAGAGGAGAGGAGAGGAGAGGAGAGGAGAGGAGAGGAGAGGAGAGGAGAGTGAGACCCCCAACTGCTTCCCAAACTACCTGCAGTACACACACACACACACACACACACACACACACACACTCACAGTGGTGGCGGAGGACACTCCTGTTTCTCCCCCGGTTCATTCATCACACAGGGAGAGGTCTGGTCTAATTCATCATGTTTTATATCTCTGTGCAGAAAATACATCTCCTTAGTTCACCTAGCAGGGTGGGAGAGGAGAGAAAGGGAGAACTGCTTAACAACAGAGTGATCAGAGCAGGGGGGAGAGGAGAGGAAGGGAGAACAGCTGATCTGTCCCAGCGTGGTAGTTGATCTGTCCCAGCGTGGCAGGTGATCTGTCCCAGCGTGGCAGTTGATCTGTCCCAGCGTGGCAGTTGATCTGTCCCAGCGTGGCAGTTGATCTGTCCCAGCGTGGCAGTTGATCTGTCCCAGCGTGGCAGTTGATCTGTCCCAGCGTGGTAGGTGATCTGTCCCAGCGTGGCAGTTGATCTGTCCCAGCGTGGCAGTTGATCTGTCCCAGCATGGCAGTTGATCTGTCCCAGCGTGGCAGTTGATCTGTCCCAGCGTGGCAGTTGATCTGTCCCAGCGTGGTAGCTGATCTGTCCCAGCGTGGTAGGTGATCTGTCCCAACGTGGTAGCTGATCTGTCCCAGCGTGGCAGTTGATCTGTCCCAGCGTGGCAGTTGATCTGTCCCAGCGTGGTAGTTGATCTGTCCCAACGTGGCAGTTGATCTGTCCCAACGTGGCAGGTGATCTGTCCCAGCGTGGCAGTTGATCTGTCCCAGCGTGGCAGTTGATCTGTCCCAGCGTGGCAGTTGATCTTTCCCAGCGTGGTAGGTGATCTGTCCCAACTTGGCAGCAGCACTGCTAACGCCTTGGTCACACCGACAGTGCAGGGTTGTGCCAACAAACAGAAAACAGTACGCAGTGTCATCTGCAGACGTTTGATTAAATCCGACTCTACAACACCACACAGAACGCACTGCACCTGCCTTCCGCAAAGAAATGCTGCAAGGACAAACGCATCGTTGGAAAGGAATGTACTTCTGGTGTAGCGAAGATGCTAAATGACGCTGTCGGTGTGATCGAGGCGTAAGAATTTACTTTTAGGTTGGATCTTGGCCTGTTCAAAGTGAGCCGCTGCTGTTGTTTGGGAAGACAAAACCTGTCCAACTCCTAGGAGCAGCTGGATGCACATCAGCCTCGCTTGTCGTCTCGAAGGAACGATCTGGCGACGGGCGCTCTGGACACATGGATAATCAACACAATCTTCGTCAGTTTCAAACCCAGTTTGACCTGCAACAATTTTATTTATTGGTTTAAAAAAAAAAAGAAGATTGGTCACCGAGAGAGAGAGAGAGGAGGAGAGAGAGAAGAGGAGAGCAAGAAGAGGAGGAGAGAGATGAGGAGAGCAAGAAGTGAGAGGAGAGGGAGGAGAGAGAGAAGAGGAGAGCAAGAAGAGGAGAGAGAAGGGGAGAGCAAGAAGTGAGAGGAGAGGGAGGAGAGAGAGAAGAGGAGAGAGAGAAGAGGAGAGCAAGAAGAGGAGAGAGAGGAGAGAGATGAGGAGAGCAAGAAGATGAGAGGGAGGAGGAGAGAGATGAGGAGAGGGAGGAGAGAGAGAAGAGGAGAGCAAGAAGAGAGAGAAGAGGAGAGGGAGGAGAGAGAGAAGAGGAGAGAGAGAAGAGTAGAGTAGAGGAGAGAGATGAGGAGAGGGAGGAGAGAGAGAAGAGGAGAGGGAGGAGAGAGAGAAGAGGAGAGCAAGAAGGGGAGAGGGAGGAGGAGAGAGATGAGGAGAGGGAGGAGAGAGAGAAGAGGAGAGGGAGGAGAGAGAGAAGAGGAGAGAAAGAAGAGAGAGAAAATGAGAGGGAGGAGAGAGAGAAGAGGAGAGCAAGAAGAGAGAGAAGAGGAGAGGGAGGAGAGAGAGAAGAGGAGAGAGAGAAGAGTAGAGTAGAGGAGGAGAGGGAGGAGAGAGAGAATATGAGAGTAGAGGAGGAGAGAGATGAGGAGAGAGAGAGGAGGAGAGAGAGAATAGGAGAGAGATGAGGAGGAGAGAGAGAGGAGGAGAGAGAGAATAGGAGAGTAGAGGAGGAGAGAGATGAGGAAGAGAGAGATGAGGAGGAGAGAGAGAGGAGGAGAGAGAGAGGAGGAGAGAGAGAGGAGGAGAGAGAGAGGAGGAGAGCGAGATGAGGAGAGAGATGAGGATGAGAGAGAGAGAGGAGAGAGAGATGAGGAGGAGAGAGAGAGGAGGAGAGAGAGATGAGGAGAGAGAGTGAGGAGGAGAGAGAGAGGAGGAGAGAGAGATGAGGAGAGAGAGATGAGGATGAGAGAGAGAGGAGGAGAGAGAGATGAGGAAAAAGACGAGATGGTGGATATGAAGTTATTCAACCTGAATAGAGCAGTCTCCTCTGCCTTTCATGAAACCATATTAAAAGTATATTCAAATCATTAACTCCATGTAGAAGGAATGGTTCCTTTAATGGCTGAATGAAAGGGGTGACCAATCACTTTAGGCCCTCGACAAATCCCCCTTCGCTGCAGTGCACTCTTCACCAGCTACACACACACACACACACACACACACACACACACACACACACACACACACACACACACACACACAGAGAGAGAGAGAGAGGAGAGAGAGAATAGGAGAGTAGAGGAGGAGAGAGATGAGGAGGAGAGAGAGAGGAGGAGAGAGAGAGAGGAGAGAGAGAATAGGAGAGTAGAGGAGGAGAGAGATGAGGAGGAGAGAGAGAGGAGGAGAGAGAGAATAGGAGAGTAGAGGAGGAGAGAGATGAGGAAAAAGACGAGATGGTGGATATGAAGTTATTCAACCTGAATAGAGCAGTCTCCTCTGCCTTTCATGAAACCGTATTAAAAGTATATTCAAATCATTAACTCCATGTAGAAGGAATGGTTCCTTTAATGGCTGAATGAAAGGGGTGACCAATCACTTTAGGCCCTCGACAAATCCCCCTTCGCTGCAGTGCACTCTTCACCAGCTACACACACACACACACACACACACACACACACACACACACACACACACACACACACACACACACAGAGAGAGAGAGAGCACCTCAGTGGATTAATTTGAATGATTGTTTAAAGTGGAGCAGAAGATGCACCGTTTATTAAGGTGGTAGACATGTTGTGTTGCAGTAATATGGTGTTCATCAATGATGGCTGCTGACTACACACACTTCTATAACACACACACACACATGCATACGCATACGCACACACACACACAAACACGCACACACTCACACACACACACACACACACACACACGCATAGGCCCTCGACAAATCCCCCTTCGCTGCAGTGCACTCTTCACCAGCTACACACACACACACACACACACACACACACACACACACACACACACACACACACACAGACACACACACTCACATTGCTACTCTCAGAATGACAAAGCTAAGAAATCTAACCATTTAAAAACATATCTGGCCTCTAGCTGGATCTTCAGAATGGTTTTAATTCAGTTTTTTTCAGCATGATGTCAATGATGGTAAGAGATAAGTGCCCTTCACAGTTCACTGGACAATAGAACAAGTGTTGGATAACACAGTCGTGAGTATCTGTGTTTAGGGCTGCCTGTCTAAGGAGTGTAACTCAGTGGTGAGTCTCAGTGTATAGTGCTGCCTGTCTAAGGAGTGTAACTCAGTGGTGAGTCTCTGTGTTTAGGGCAGGTAGCCTAGTGGTTAGAGGGGGGGGAGGGGGGGCAGGTAGCCTAGTGGTTAGAGGGGGGGGGGGGGGGGGCAGGTAGCCTAGTGGTTAGAGGGGGGGGGCAGGTAGCCTAGTGGTTAGAGGGGGGGGGGGGGGGGCGGCAGGTAGCCTAGTGGTTAGAGGGGGGGGGGGGGGGGGGGCAGGTAGCCTAGTGGTTAGAGGGGGGGGGGGGGGGGGGGGCAGGTAGCCTAGTGGTTAGAGGGGGGGGGGGGGCAGGTAGCTTAGTGGTTAGAGAGGGGGGGGGGGGGCAGGTAGCCTAGTGGTTAGAGGGGGGGGGGGGCAGGTAGCTTAGTGGTTAGAGGGGGGGGGGGGGCAGGTAGCCTAGTGGTTAGAGGGGGGGGGGCAGGTAGCTTAGTGGTTAGAGGGGGGGGGGGTCAGGTAGCCTAGTGGTTAGAGGGGGGGGCAGGTAGTTTAGTGGTTAGGGGGGGGGGGGCAGGTAGCCTAGTGGTTAGAGGGGGGGGGGGGGGGGGCAGGTAGCCTAGTGGTTAGAGGGGGGGGCAGGTAGCCTAGTGGTTAGAGGGGGGGCAGGTAGTTTAGTGGTTAGAGGGGGGGGGGGGGGCAGGTAGCCTAGTGGTTAGAGGGGGGGAGGTAGCTTAGTGGTTAGAGGGGGGGGGCAGGTAGTTTAGTGGTTAGAGGGGGGGGGGGCAGGTAGCCTAGTGGTTAGAGGGGGGGGGGGCAGGTAGTTTAGTGGTTAGAGGGGGGGGCAGGTAGCCTAGTGGTTAGAGGGGGGGGGGGGGGCAGGTAGCCTAGTGGTTAGAGGGGGGGGGGGGCAGGTGGCCTAGTGGTTAGAGGGGGGGGGGGGGGGGGCAGGTAGCTTAGTGGTTAGAGAGGGGGGGGGCAGGTAGCCTAGTGGTTAGAGGGGGGGGGGGCAGGTAGCTTAGTGGTTAGAGGGGGGGGGGCAGGTAGCCTAGTGGTTAGAGGGGGGGGCAGGTAGTTTAGTGGTTAGAGGGGGGGGGGGGCAGGTAGTTTAGTGGTTAGAGGGGGGGGGGGGCAGGTAGCCTAGTGGTTAGAGGGGGGGGCAGGTAGCTTAGTGGTTAGAGGGGGGGGCAGGTAGTTTAGTGGTTAGAGGGGGGGGGGGGGGGCAGGTAGCCTAGTGGTTAGAGGGGGGGCAGGTAGTTTAGTGGTTAGAGGGGGGGGGGGGGGGGGGGCAGGTAGCCTAGTGGTTAGAGGGGGGGGCAGGTAGTTTAGTGGTTAGAGTGGGGGGGGCAGGTAGCCTAGTGCTTAGAGGGGGGGGCAGGTAGCTTAGTGGTTAGAGGGGGGGGCAGGTAGCTTAGTGGTTAGAGGGGGGGGGGCAGGTAGCCTAGTGGTTAGAGGGGGGGGCAGGTAGCTTAGTGGTTAGAGGGGGGGGGGCAGGTAGCTTAGTGGTTAGAGGGGGGGTGTTCTTCCCCTGAACAAGGCAGTTAACCCACTGTTCTTAGAACGTCATTGTAAATAAGAATTTGTTCTTAACTGACTTGTCTAGTTAAATGAAGATAACATAAAAAAAAGAACCACATGTAGATTAAATCTACAGAATAACCACATGTAGTTTAAATCTACAGAATAACCACATGTAGATTAAATCTACAGAATAACCACATGTAGTTTAAATCTACAGAATAACCACATGTAGTTTAAATCTACAGAATAACCACATGTAGTTTAAATCTACAGAATAACCACATGTAGTTTAAATCTACAGAATAACCACATGTAGATTAAATCTACAGAATAACCACATGTAGTTTAAATCTACAGAATAACCACATGTAGTTTAAATCTACAGAATAACCACATGTAGTTTAAATCTATAGAATAACCACATGTAGTTTAAATCTACAGAATAACCACATGTAGTTTAAATCTACAGAATAACCACATGTAGTTTAAATCTACAGAATAACCACATGTAGTTTAAATCTACAGAATAACCACATGTAGTTTAAATCTACAGAATAACCACATGTAGTTTAAATCTACAGAATAACCACATGTAGTTTAAATCTACAGAATAACCACATGTAGTTTAAATCTACAGAATAACCACATGTAGATTAAATCTACAGAATAACCACATGTAGTTTAAATCTATAGAATAACCACATGTAGTTTAAATCTACAGAATAACCACATGTAGTTTAATCTATAGAATAACCACATGTAGATTAATCTATAGAATAACCACATGTAGTTTAAAATCTACAGAATAACCACATGTAGTTTAAATCTACAGAATAACCACATGTAGATTAAATCTACAGAATAACCACATGTAGTTTAAATCTACAGAATAACCACATGTAGTTTAAATCTACAGAATAACCACATGTAGATTAAATCTACAGAATAACCACATGTAGTTTAAATCTACAGAATAACCACATGTAGTTTAAATCTACAGAATAACCACATGTAGATTAAATCTACAGAATAACCACATGTAGTTTAAATCTACAGAATAACCACATGTAGTTTAAATCTACAGAATAACCACATGTAGTTTAAAATCTACAGAATAACCACATGTAGTTTAAATCTACAGAATAACCACATGTAGTTTAAATCTACAGAATAACCACATGTAGTTTAAATCTACAGAATAACCACATGTAGTTTAAATCTACAGAATAACCACATGTAGTTTAAATCTACAGAATAACCACATGTAGTTTAAATCTACAGAATAACCACATGTAGTTTAAATCTACAGAATAACCACATGTAGTTTAAATCTACAGAATAACCACATGTAGTTTAAATCTACAGAATAACCACATGTAGTTTAAATCTACAGAATAACCACATGTAGTTTAAATCTACAGAATAACCACATGTAGTTTAAATCTACAGAATAACCACATGTAGTTTAAATCTACAGAATAACCACATGTAGTTTAAATCTACAGAATAACCACATGTAGTTTAAATCTACAGAATAACCACATGTAGTTTAAATCTACAGAATAACCACATGTAGTTTAAATCTACAGAATAACCACATGTAGTTTAAATCTACAGAATAACCACATGTAGTTTAAATCTACAGAATAACCACATGTAGTTTAAATCTACAGAATAACTACATGTAGTTTAAATCTACAGAATAACCACATGTAGTTTAAATCTACAGAATAACCACATGTAGTTTAAATCTACAGAATAACCACATGTAGTTTAATCTACAGAATAACCACATGTAGTTTAAATCTACAGAATAACCACATGTAGATTAATCTATAGAATAACCACATGTAGTTTAAATCTACAGAATAACCACATGTAGTTTAAATCTACAGAATAACCACATGTAGTTTAATCTACAGAATAACCACATGTAGTTTAAATCTACAGAATAACCACATGTAGATTAATCTACAGAATAACCACATGTAGTTTAAATCTACAGAATAACCACATGTAGTTTAAATCTATAGAATAACCACATGTAGTTTAAATCTACAGAATAACCACATGTAGTTTAAATCTACAGAATAACCACATGTAGATTAAATCTACAGAATAACCACATGTAGTTTAAATCTACAGAATAACCACATGTAGTTTAAATCTACAGAATAACCACATGTAGATTAAATCTACAGAATAACCACATGTAGTTTAAATCTACAGAATAACCACATGTAGTTTAAATCTACAGAATAACCACATGTAGATTAAATCTACAGAATAACCACATGTAGTTTAAATCTACAGAATAACCACATGTAGTTTAAATCTACAGAATAACCACATGTAGTTTAAATCTACAGAATAACCACATGTAGTTTAAATCTACAGAATAACCACATGTAGTTTAAATCTACAGAATAAACCACATGTAGTTTAAATCTACAGAATAACCACATGTAGTTTAAATCTACAGAATAACCACATGTAGTTTAAATCTACAGAATAACCACATGTAGTTTAAATCTACAGAATAACCACATGTAGTTTAAATCTACAGAATAACCACATGTAGATTAATCTATAGAATAACCACATGTAGTTTAAATCTACAGAATAACCACATGTAGTTTAAATCTACAGAATAACCACATGTAGTTTAAATCTACAGAATAACCACATGTAGTTTAAATCTACAGAATAACCACATGTAGTTTAATCTACAGAATAACCACATGTAGTTTAATCTACAGAATAACCACATGTAGATTAATCTACAGAATAATCACATGTAGTTTAAATCTACAGAATAACCACATGTAGTTTAAATCTATAGAATAACCACATGTAGTTTAAATCTACAGAATAACCACATGTAGTTTAAATCTACAGAATAACCACATGTAGTTTAAATCTACAGAATAACCACATGTAGTTTAAATCTACAGAATAACCACATGTAGTTTAAATCTACAGAATAACCACATGTAGTTTAAATCTACAGAATAACCACATGTAGTTTAAATCTACAGAATAACCACATGTAGTTTAAATCTACAGAATAACCACATGTAGTTTAAATCTACAGAATAACCACATGTAGTTTAAATCTACAGAATAACTACATGTAGTTTAAATCTACAGAATAACCACATGTAGTTTAAATCTACAGAATAACCACATGTAGTTTAAATCTACAGAATAACCACATGTAGTTTAATCTACAGAATAACCACATGTAGTTTAAATCTACAGAATAACCACATGTAGTTTAAATCTACAGAATAACCACATGTAGTTTAAATCTACAGAATAAACCACATGTAGTTTAAATCTACAGAATAACCACATGTAGTTTAAATCTACAGAATAACCACATGTAGTTTAAATCTACAGAATAACTACATGTAGTTTAAATCTACAGAATAAACCACATGTAGTTTAAATCTACAGAATAACCACATGTAGTTTAAATCTACAGAATAACCACATGTAGTTTAATCTACAGAATAAACCACATGTAGTTTAAATCTACAGAATAACCACATGTAGATTAATCTATAGAATAACCACATGTAGTTTAAATCTACAGAATAACCACATGTAGTTTAAATCTACAGAATAACCACATGTAGTTTAATCTACAGAATAACCACATGTAGTTTAAATCTACAGAATAACCACATGTAGATTAATCTATAGAATAACCACATGTAGTTTAAATCTACAGAATAACCACATGTAGTTTAAATCTACAGAATAACCACATGTAGTTTAAATCTACAGAATAACCACATGTAGTTTAAATCTACAGAATAACCACATGTAGTTTAATCTACAGAATAACCACATGTAGTTTAATCTACAGAATAACCACATGTAGATTAATCTACAGAATAATCACATGTAGTTTAAATCTACAGAATAACCACATGTAGTTTAAATCTATAGAATAACCACATGTAGTTTAAATCTACAGAATAACCACATGTAGTTTAAATCTACAGAATAACCACATGTAGTTTAATCTACAGAATAACCACATGTAGTTTAAATCTACAGAATAACCACATGTAGTTTTAAATCTACAGAATAACCACATGTAGTTTAAATCTACAGAATAACCACATGTAGTTTAAATCTACAGAATAACCACATGTAGTTTAATCTACAGAATAACCACATGTAGTTTAAATCTACAGAATAACCACATGTAGTTTAAATCTACAGAATAACCACATGTAGTTTAAATCTACAGAATAACCACATGTAGTTTAAATCTATAGAATAACCACATGTAGTTTAAATCTACAGAATAACCACATGTAGTTTAAATCTACAGAATAACCACATGTAGTTTAAATCTATAGAATAACCACATGTAGATTATCTATAGAATAACCACATGTAGATTAATCTATAGAATAACCACATGTAGTTTAAATCTACAGAATAACCACATGTAGTTTAAATCTACAGAATAACCACATGTAGTTTAAATCTACAGAATAACCACATGTAGTTTAAATCTATAGAATAACCACATGTAGTTTAAATCTACAGAATAACCACATGTAGTTTAAATCTACAGAATAACCACATGTAGTTTAAATCTATAGAATAACCACATGTAGTTTAAATCTATAGAATAACCACATGTAGTTTAAATCTACAGAATAACCACATGTAGTTTAAATCTACAGAATAACCACATGTAGTTTAAATCTACAGAATAACCACATGTAGTTTAAATCTACAGAATAACCACATGTAGTTTAAATCTACAGAATAACCACATGTAGTTTAATCTACAGAATAACCACATGTAGTTTAATCTACAGAATAACCACATGTAGATTAATCTACAGAATAATCACATGTAGTTTAAATCTACAGAATAACCACATGTAGTTTAAATCTATAGAATAACCACATGTAGTTTAAATCTACAGAATAACCACATGTAGTTTAAATCTACAGAATAACCACATGTAGTTTAATCTACAGAATAACCACATGTAGTTTAAATCTACAGAATAACCACATGTAGTTTAAGACTGTTGAGATCGACAGCCCTGTAGTCTACTGTAGGATGGTTTGACTGCTGAGATCACAGCCCAGTAGTCTACTGCAGGTTGGTTCCCTGTAGAGTTGGTTCCCTATTCCCTATAGAGTTGGTTCCCTATTCCCTATAGAGTTGGCTCCCTTTTCACTATACAGTTGGTTCCCTATTCCCTATAGAATTGGCTCCCTATTCCCATAGAGTTGGTTCCCTATTCCCTATAGAGTTGGTTCCCTATTCCCTATATAGTTGTTTCCCTATTCCCTATAGAGTTGGCTCCCTATTCCCTATAGAGTTGGCTCTCTATTCCCTATAGAGTTTGCTCCCTATTCCCTATAGAGTTGGCTCTCTATTCCCTATAGAGTTGGCTCCCTATTCCCTATAGAGTTGGCTCCCTATTCCCTATAGAGTTGGCTCCCTATTCCCTATAGAGTTGGCTCCCTATTCCCTATAGAGTTGGCTCCCTATTCCCTATACAGTTGGTTCCCTATTCCCTATAGAGTTGGCTCCCTATTCCCTATAGAGTTGGCTCCCTATTCCCTATAGAGTTGGCTCCTTATTCCCTAAAGAGTTTGTTCCCTATTCCCTATAGAGTTGGCTCCTTATTCCCTAAAGAGTTTGTTCCCTATTCCCTTTATAGTGCTCTACTTTTGATCAGGTTGCAGCTCTATAGAGAAGACCTCCAGTCTAGTTCCATTTGGAATGCAGCCTCAATCTGTGACCTCCAGTCTAGTTCCATTTGGAATGCAGCCTCAATCTGTGACCTCCAGTCTAGTTCCATTTGGAATGCAGCCTCAATCTGTGACCTCCAGTCTAGTTCCATTTGGAATGCAGCCTCAATCTGTGACCTCCAGTCTAGTTCCATTTTGGGATTCAGCCTCAATCTGTGACCTCCAGTCTAGTTCCATTTGGAATGCAGCCTCAATCTGTGACCTCCAGTCTAGTTCCATTTTGGGATTCAGCCTCAATCTGTGACCTCAAGTCTATTTCCATTTGGAATGCAGCCTCAATCTGTGACCTCCGGTCTAGTTCCATTTGGGATTCAGCCTCAATCTGTGACCTCAAGTCTATTTCCATTTGGGATTCAGCCTCAATCTGTGACCTCAGTCTATTTCCATTTGGAATGCAGCCTCAATCTGTGACCTCCGGTCTAGTTCAATTCCCAAACTGCTTGTACTCCCCAGAGAGACAGAGATAGGGATAGAGACAAGGAGAGAGAGAGAGAGAGAGACATGGAGAGGGAGAGAGAGACACGGAAAGAGAGAAAGTGAGAGAGACATGGAGAGACAGAGAGAGCGAGAGAGAGACAGAGAGAGAGAGAGAGAGAGAGAGACAGAGACAGAGAGAGAGAGAGACAGAGAGAGAGAGAGATGGAGAGAGAAAGAGGCAGAGAGAGAGACAGAGAGAGAGAGAGAGAGAGATAGAGAGAGAGAGAGAGAG
>NC_143024.1:6017500-6165000 GCF_057628025.1 Oncorhynchus mykiss
CTATCTCTATCTCTCCCTCTCCCTCTCTCTCTACCTCTCCCTCTCTCTCTACCTCTCCCTCTCTCTCTCTCTCTATCTCTCCCTCTCCATCTCCTCTGCAGTTCCCTAGCCTCACAGAGGTTGGACAAGACTGGTCAGGGAGAAAACATCCTATTTAACTAAACTCACTGGCCATAAAACAGATACTCCAAACCCTTCCGGACATAATTAATATTGTCTGACTCAAGAGGCTTGTGACGAGGAGCTGTAAATGGGATTGTTTGGTGTAAATTGGACAATTTAAACACTAAAGGTGGAAAAGGACATATAACTTAACGGCCCAGTACATCACGGAGGACAAGCTTCCTGCCATCCAGGACCTCTATACCAGGCGGTGTCAGAGGAAGGCCCTAAACATTGTCAAAGACTCCAGCCACCCTAATCATAGACTGTTCTCTCTGCTACCACACGGCAAGCGCTACCGGAGCGCCAAGTCTGGGTCCAAGAGGCTTCTAAAACAGCTTCTACCCCCCAAGCCTTAAGACTACTGAACACCTAATCAAATGACTACCCAGACTATTTGCATTGTCTCCCCCCACCCTATTTTACACCACTACCACTCTCTGTTATTACCATCTATGCATAGTCACTTTAATAACTCTACCTACATGTACATATTACCTCGACTAACCGGTGCCCCCACACATTGACTCTGTACATATTACCTCAATTACCTCAATTAACTGGTGCCCCCACACATTGACTCTGTACATATTACCTCGACTAACTGGTACCCCCACACAATGACTCTGTACATATTACCTCGACTAACTGGTACCCCCACACATTGACTCTGTACATATTACCTCGACTAACTGGTGCCCCCACACAATGACTCTGTACATATTACCTCGACTAACTGGTGCCCCCACACAATGACTCTGTACATATTACCTCGACTAACCGGTGCCCCCACACATTGACTCTGTACATATTACCTCGACTAACTGGTGCCCCCACACAATGACTCTGTACATATTACCTCGACTAACCGGTGCCCCCACACATTGACTCTGTACATATTACCTCGACTAACTGGTGCCCCCACACATTGACTCTGTACATATTACCTCGACTAACTGGTGCCCCCACACATTGACTCTGTACATATTACCTCGACTAACCGGTGCCCCCACACATTGACTCTCTACATATTACCTCAACTAACTGGTGCCCCCACACAATGACTCTGTACATATTACCTCAACTAACTGGTGCCCCCACACAATGACTCTGTACATATTACCTCAACTAACTGGTGCCCCCACACAATGACTCTGTACATATTACCTCTGTACATATTACCTCAATTACCTCAACTAACCGGTGCCCCCACACAATGACTCTGTACATATTACCTCAATTACCTCGACTAACCGGTGCCCCCACACAATGACTCTGTACATATTACCTCAACTAACCGGTACCCCCACACAATGACTCTGTACATATTACCTCAATTACCTCGACTAACCGGTGTCCCCCCACACAATGACTCTGTACATATTACCTCGACTAACCGGTGCCCCCACACAATGACTCTGTACATATTACCTCAATTACCTCAACTAACTGGTGCCCCCACACAATGACTCTGTACATATTACCTCAATTACCTCGACTAACCGGTGTCCCCCCACACAATGACTCTGTACATATTACCTCGACTAACCGGTGCCCCCACACAATGACTCTGTACATATTACCTCAATTACCTCAACTAACTGGTGCCCCCACACAATGACTCTGTACATATTACCTCAATTACCTCGACTAACCGGTGTCCCCCCACACAATGACTCTGTACATATTACCTCGACTAACCGGTGCCCCCACACAATGACTCTGTACATATTACCTCGACTAACTGGTGCCCCCACACATTGACTCTGTACATATTACCTCGACTAACTGGTGCCCCCACACATTGACTCTCTACATATTACCTCAATTAACCGGTGCCCCCACACAATGACTCTCTACATATTACCTCAATTAACCGGTGCCCCCACACAATGACTCTGTACATATTACCTCGACTAACCGGTGCCCCCACACAATGACTCTGTTCCTGTTCAGAGAGGACAGCTAGCAGATGGTGTTACTGTATGTGAGTATCCGGTTAAAAATATATTGATTTGTCAATCATTGCATTTAAATATAATATATATTTATATAATTAAATGCAATGACTGTGACAAATATATATATATATACAGTACCAGTCAAAAGTTTGACACACCTACTCATTCAAGGGTTTTTCTTTATTTTTTACTATTTTCTACATTGTATAATAATAGTGAAGACATTAAAACTATGAAATAACACATTATGGAATCATGTAGTAACCAACAAAGTGTTAAACTAATCAACATATGTTTTATATTTGAGATTCTTCAAAGAAGTCGCCCTTTCCCTTGATGACAGCTTTGCACACTCTTGGCATTCTCTCAACTGGCTTCAATATGTTCTTTACACACTCTCAGCTTCATGACCCATTCTCTCAACCAGCTTCATAACCCATTCTCTCAACCAGCTTCAATATGTTCTTTACACACTCTCAGCTTCATGACCCATTCTCTCAACCAGCTTCATAACCCATTCTCTCAACCAGCTTCATGACCCATTCTCTCAACCAGCTTCATGACCCATTCTCTCAACCAGCTTCATGACCCATTCTCTCAACCAGCTTCATAACCCATTCTCTCAACCAGCTTCATGACCCATTCTCTCAACCAGCTTCATGACCCATTCTCTCAACCAGCTTCATGACCCATTCTCTCAACCAGCCTCATAACCCATTCTCTCAACCAGCTTCATGACCCATTCTCTCAACCAGCCTCATAACCCATTCTCTCAACCAGCTTCAATATGTTCTTAACTGACTTGCCTAGTTAAATAAAGTTCAAAAAAAATGAGGAATGAAATTCAATTAACAAGTGTGCCTTGTGTAAAGTTAATTTGTGGAATTGATGTATATATATATATAAACAGTGCCTTGCAAAAGTATTCAGTCCCCTTGTCATTTTTCCTATTTTGTTGCATTACATCCTGTAATTTAAATGGATTTCATGTAATGGACAGACACAAAATAGTCCAAATTGTTGGAGTGAAGATTTTTATTTACTTGTTTAAAAAAAATAAAAAATAAAAAAACAATGTAAAAGTGGTGTGTGTATTCACCCCCTTTGCTATGAAGCCCCTAAATAAGATCTGGTGCAACCAATTACCTTCAGAAGTCACATCATTAGTTAAATAAAGTCCACCTGGGTGCAATCTAAGTGTCACATGACCTGTCACATGATCTCAGTGTATATATACACACCTGTTCTGAAAGGCCCCGGAGTCTACAACACCACTAAGCAAGGGGCACCACCAATCAAGGGGCACCACCAAGCAAGGGGCACCACCAAGAGCAAGGGGCACCACCAAGCAAGGGGCACCACCAAGCAAGGGGCACCACCAAGCAAGGGGCACCACCAATCAAGGGGCACCACCAAGCAAGGGGCACCACCAAGCAAGGGGCACCACCAAGCAAGGGGAACCACCAAGCAAGGGGAACCACCAAGCAAGGGGAACCACCAAGCAAGGGGAACCACCAAGCAAGGGGCACCACCAAGCAAGGGGAACCACCAAGCAAGGGGAACCACCAAGCAAGGGGAACCACCAAGCAAGGGGCACCACCAAGCAAGGGGAACCACTAAGCAAGGGGCACCACCAAGCAATGGGAACCACCAAGCAATGGGAACCACCAAGCAATGGGAACCACCAAGCAAGGGGCACCATGAAGAGCTCTCCAAACAGGTCAGGGACAAAGATGTGGAGAAGTAGAGATCAGGGTTGGGTTATAAAAAAATATCAGAAACTTTGAACATCCCACAGAGCACCATTAAATCCATTATTAAAAAATGGAAAGAATATGGCACCACAACAAACCTGCCAAGAGAGGGCCACCTACCAAAACTCACGACCAGGCAAGGAGGGCATTAACCAGAGAGGCAACAAAGAGACCAAAGATAACCCTAAAGGAGCTGCAAAGCTCCACAGTGGAGATTGGAGTATCTGTCCGTAGGACCACTTTAAGCCGTACACTCCACAGAGCTGGGCTTTACGGAAGAGTGGCCAGAAATAAATAAGCAAAGATGTTTGGTGTTCACCAAAAGGCATGTGGGAGACATTTTCTTTTTAATTCACCTTTATTTAACCAGGTAGACTAGTTGAAAACAAGTTCTCATTTACAACTGCGACCTGGTCAAGATAAAGCAAAGCAGTGCAACAAACAACAGAGTTACACATGGAATAAACAAAACATAGTCAATAATACAATAGAAAAAGTCTATATACAGTGTGTGCAAATAAGGTAGGATAACAGAGGTAAGGCAATAAATAGGCCATAGTGGCAAAATAATTACAATTTAGCAATTCAACACTGGAGTCATAGATGTGCAGAAGATGAGTGTACAAGTAGAGATACTGGGGTTGCAACAATTTCGGCTGATCATTTTAGAAAGGGAGGGTCCAGATTGTCTAGCCCGGCTGATTTGTAGGGGCCCAGATTTTGCAGCTCTTTCAGAACATCAGCAATCTGAATTTGGGTGAAGAAGAAATGGGGGAGGCTTGGGCAAGTTGCTGTGGGGGATGCAGGGCTGTTGTCCGGGGTAGGGGTAGCCAGGTGGAAAGCAAGGCCAGCTGTAGAAAAATGCTTATTGAAATTCTCAAATATCGCAGCTTTATCGGTGGTGACAGTGTTTCCTATCCTCAGGGCAGTGGGCAGCTGGGAGGAGGTGCTCTTATTCTCCTTGGACTTTAGTGTCCCAGAACGTTTTGGAGTTTGTGCTACAGGATGCAAATTTCTGTTTGAAAAAGTTAGCCTTTGCTTTCCTAACTGCCTGTGTATAGTGGTGCCTATGGAAGAAGGTACTCTGGTCAGATGAGACTAAAATTGACAATTTTGGCCGTCAAGAAAAACGCTATGCCTGGCGCAAACAAAACACCTCGCATCACCCCGAGAACACCATCCACACAGTGAAGCATGGTGGTGGCAGCATCATGCTCTGGGGATGTTTTCCCATCAGCAGGAACTGGGAAACTGGTCAGATTTGAAAGATTGATGGATGGCGCTAAATAGGGAAATTCTTGAGGGAAACCTGTTTCCGTCTTCCAGACATTTGAGACTGGGACGGAGGTTCACCTTCCAGCAGGACAATGACAAAAGCATACTGCTAAAGCAACACTCAAGTGGTTTAAGGGGAAACATTTAAATGTCTTGGAATGGCCTAGTCAAACCCCACTAAACCACAAACCCAATACCTAACAAAACCCCAGGACAAAACACACCACATACAAAAACCCATGCCACACCCTGGCCTGACCAAATAAATGAAGATAAACACAAAATACCTCGACCAGGGCGTGGCAATAGTTCTTGTGTGTTTTCCTTGTTTTAGTGTTGGTCGGGACGTGAGCTGGGTGGGCATTCTATGTTGTATGTCTAGTTTGTCTATTTCTATGTTTTGGCCTGATATGGTTCTCAATCAGAGGCAGGTGTTAGTCATTGTCTCTGATTGGGAAGTGAACACTTTCGCAAGCCATTGTATATATATATATATATCCACATATACATATATATATATATATATATATACACAGTACCTGTCAAACGTTTGGACACAGCTACTAATTCCAGGGTTAATCTTTATTTTTACTATTTTCTACATTGTAGAATAATGTTATTCCCATAATGATTAACATTGTTTCATCTTGCCTTCATAGTCTAACCACCACAACTAGAACATAGCCAGCCACAAAACCTGTATTCCTTTCAGCCTGTCAGATACGTTTACCACCACTGTCCGGATGAGGACATCTTCAACAAGGGGGTTTCTAGCTGGTGCCCCGGCACTGACAGCTCGGCTTCTCCTCAACAGCAGCCAGACAGGCTGTTCATGCATGTGGAATCCTAACAAAAGGTTTGTGTTTCCCTCCTGTCTCTGAAGCAGAGAACACCAACCTCTCCCTCTGTCTCTGAAGCAGAGAACACCAACCTCTCCCTCTCTCTCTCTCCTTCTCCTTTCCTCTCTATTTTCTCCCTCCTGTCTCTGAAGCAGAGAACACCAACCTCTCACTCTCTCTCTCTCTCTCTCTCTCCTCCTTTCCTCTCTATTTTCTTCCTCCTGTTTTCCTTCCTGCTGTTCCTTCTTCAGAAGGTAAAACACATTATGTGGTGCTGATTACACTGCTGTGTTAGACTTACAGCCCCCCCCCCCCCCCCCCCTCTCTCTCTGGTACCCCGTGTATATATCCATGTTCTTACCTCATACCCCTTAACATCGACTCTGTACTGGTACCCTGTGTATATATCCATGTTCTTACCTCGTACCCCTTAACATCGACTCTGTACTGGTACCCCGTGTATATATCCATGTTATTACTTCATATTCCCTGTATATATCCATGTTATTACCTCATATTCCCTGTATATAGCCATGTTATTACCTCATATTCCCTGTATATAGCCATGTTATTACCTCATATTCCCTGTATATATCCATGTTATTACTTCATATTCCCTGTATATAGCCATGTTATTACCTCATATTCCCTGTATATATCCATGTTATTACCTCGCATTCCCTGTATATAGCCATGTTATTACCTCGTATTCCCTGTATATAGCCATGTTATTACCTCATATTCCCTGTATATAGCCATGTTATTACCTCATATTCCCTGTATATATCCATGTTATTACCTCATATTCCCTGTATATAGCCATGTTATTACCTCATATTCCCTGTATA
This sequence comes from Oncorhynchus mykiss, assembly GCF_057628025.1. Classification (NCBI taxonomy): domain Eukaryota; kingdom Metazoa; phylum Chordata; class Actinopteri; order Salmoniformes; family Salmonidae; genus Oncorhynchus; species Oncorhynchus mykiss. The sequence continues at coordinate 6,024,340 of NC_143024.1, forward strand.
TAGCCATGTGATTACCTCATATTCCCTGTATATAGCCATGTTATTACCTCATACCCCTGTATATAGCCATGTGATTACCTCATATTCCCTGTATATAGCCATGTTGTTACCTCATACCCCTGTATATAGCCATGTTATTACCTCATATTCCCTGTATATAGCCATGTTATTACCTCCTATTCCCTGTATATAGCCATGTTATTATCTCATATTCCCTGTATATAGCCATGTTATTACCTCATATTCCCTGTATATAGCCATGTTATTACCTCATATTCCCTGTATATAGCCATGTTATTACCTCATATTCCCTGTATATAGCCATGTTATTACCTCATATTCCCTGTATATATCCATGTTATTACCTCATATTCCCTGTATATAGCCATGTTATTACCTCATACCCCTGTATATAGCCATGTTATTACCTCATATTCCCTGTATATAGCCATGTTATTACCTCGTACCCCTGCATATCAACTCAGTAATGGTACCCAGTGTATATAGCCATGTTATTACCTCATATTCCCTGTATATATCCATGTTATTACCTCATATTCCCTGTATATAGCCATGTGATTACCTCATATTCCCTGTATATAGCCATGTTATTACCTCATACCCCTGTATATAGCCATGTTATTACCTCATATTCCCTGTATATAGCCATGTTATTACCTCGTACCCCTGCATATCAACTCAGTACTGGTACCCAGTGTATATAGCCATGTTATTACCTCATATTCCCAGTATATATCCATGTTATTACCTCATATTCCCTGTATATAGCCATGTTATTACCTCATATTCCCTGTATATAGCCATGTTATTACCTCATATTCCCTGTATATAGCCATGTTATTACCTCGTACCCCTGCATATCAACTCAGTACTGGTACCCAGTGTATATAGCCATGTTATTACCTCGTACCCTTGTACATTTATTCCTTGTGTTAATATCTTTAAGTTTTCTATTCTTCTCTCTGTGTTATTGGGAAGGACCAGCCAGGGAGCATTTCACTGTTAGTCTACACCTCAAATCAAATCAAATCAAATCAAATTTTATTTGTCACATACACATGGTTAGCAGATGTTAATGCGAGTGTAGCGAAATGCTTGTGCTTCTAGTTCCGACAATGCAGTAATAACAAGTAATCTAACTAACAATTCCAAAACTACTGTCTTGTACACAGTGTAAGGGGATAAAGAATATGTACATAAGGATATATGAATGAGTGATGGTACAGAGCAGCATAGGCAAGATACAGTAGATGGTATCGGGTACAGTATGTACAAATGAGATGAGTATGTAAACAAAGTGGCATAGTATAGTATAAAGTGGCTAGTGATACATGTCTTACATAAGGATACCGTCGATGATATAGAGTACAGTATATACGTATGCATATGAGATGAATAATGTAGGGTAAGTAACATTTATATAAGGTAGCATTGTTTAAAGTGGCTAGTGATATATTTACATCATTTCCCATCAATTCCCATTATTAAAGTGGCTGGAGTTGAGTCAGTGTCAGTGTGTTGGCAGCAGCCACTCAGTGTTAGTGGTGGCTGTTTAACAGTCTGATGGCCTTGAGATAGAAGCTGTTTTTCAGTCTCTCGGTCCCAGCTTTGATGCACCTGTACTGACCTCGCCTTCTGGATGATAGCGGGGTGAACAGGCAGTGGCTCGGGTGGTTGATGTCCTTGATGATCTTTATGGCCTTCCTGTGACATCGGGTGGTGTAGGTGTCCTGGAGGGCAGGTAGTTTGCCCCCGGTGATGCGTTGTGCAGACCTCACTACCCTCTGGAGAGCCTTACGGTTGAGGGCGGTGCAGTTGCCATACCAGGCGGTGATTCAGCCCGCCAGGATGCTCTCGATTGTGCATCTGTAGAAGTTTGTGAGTGCTTTTGGTGACAAGCCGAATTTCTTCAGCCTCCTGAGGTTGAAGAGGCGCTGCTGCGCCTTCTTCACGATGCTGTCTGTGTGAGTGGACCAATTCAGTTTGTCTGTGATGTGTATGCCGAGGAACTTAAAACTTGCTACCCTCTCCACTACTGTTCCATCGATGTGGATAGGGGGGTGTTCCCTCTGCTGTTTCCTGAAGTCCACAATCATCTCCTTAGTTTTGTTGACGTTGAGTGTGAGGTTGTTTTCCTGACACCACACTCCGAGGGCCCTCACCTCCTCCCTGTAGGCCGTCTCATCGTTGTTGGTAATCAAGCCTACCACTGTTGTGTCGTCCGCAAACTTGATGATTGAGTTGGAGGCGTGCGTGGCCACGCAGTCGTGGGTGAACAGGGAGTACAGGAGAGGGCTCAGAACGCAACCTTGTGGGGCCCCAGTGTTGAGGATCAGCGGGGAGGAGATGTTGTTGCCTACCCTCACCACCTGGGGGCGGCCCGTCAGGAAGTCCAGTACCCAGTTGCACAGGGCGGGGTCGAGACCCAGGGTCTCGAGCTTGATGACGAGCTTGGAGGGTACTATGGTGTTGAATGCCGAGCTGTAGTCGATGAACAGCATTCTCACATAGGTATTCCTCTTGTCCAGATGGGTTAGGGCAGTGTGCAGTGTGGTTGAGATTGCATCGTCTGTGGACCTATTTGGGCGGTAAGCAAATTGGAGTGGGTCTAGGGTGTCAGGTAGGGTGGAGGTGATATGGTCCTTGACTAGTCTCTCAAAGCACTTCATGATGACGGATGTGAGTGCTACGGGGCGGTAGTCATTTAGCTCAGTTACCTTAGCTTTCTTGGGAACAGGAACAATGGTGGCCCTCTTGAAGCATGTGGGAACAGCAGACTGGTATAGGGATTGATTGAATATGTCCGTAAACACACCGGCCAGCTGGTCTGCGCATGCTCTGAGGGCGCGGCTGGGGATGCCATCTGGGCCTGCAGCCTTGCGAGGGTTAACACGTTTAAATGTCTTACTCACCTCGGCTGCAGTGAAGGAGAGACCGCATGTTTTCGTTGCAGGCAGTGTCAGTGGCACTGTATTGTCCTCAAAGCGGGCAAAAAAGTTATTTAGTCTGCCTGGGAGCAAGACATCCTGGTCCGTGACTGGGCTGGGTTTCTTCCTGTAGTCCGTGATTGACTGTAGACCCTGCCACATGCCTCTTGTGTCTGAGCCGTTGAATTGAGATTCTACTTTGTCTCTGTACTGGCGCTTAGCTTGTTTGATAGCCTTGCGGAGGGAATAGCTGCACTGTTTGTATTCGGTCATGTTACCAGACACCTTGCCCTGATTAAAAGCAGTGGTTCGCGCTTTCAGTTTCACACGAATGCTGCCATCAATCCACGGTTTCTGGTTAGGGAATGTTTTAATCGTTGCTATGGGAACGACATCTTCAACGCACATTCTAATGAACTCGCACACCGAATCAGCGTATTCGTCAATGTTGTTATCTGACGCAATACGAAACATCTCCCAGTCCACGTGATGGAAGCAGTCTTGGAGTGTGGAGTCAGCTTGGTCGGACCAGCGTTGGACAGACCTCAGCGTGGGAGCCTCTTGTTTTAGTTTCTGTCTGTAGGCAGGGATCAACAAAATGGAGTCGTGGTCAGCTTTTCCGAAAGGGGGGCGGGGCAGGGCCTTATATGCGTCGCGGAAGTTAGAGTAACAATGGTCCAAGGTCTTTCCTCCCCTGGTTGCGCAATCGATATGCTGATAAAATTTGGGGAGTCTTGTTTTCAGATTAGCCTTGTTAAAATCCCCAGCTACAATGAATGCAGCCTCCGGATAAATTGTTTCCAGTTTGCAGAGAGTTAAATAAAGTTCGTTCAGAGCCATCGATGTGTCTGCTTGGGGGGGGATATATACGGCTGTGATTATAATCGAAGAGAATTCTCTTGGTAGATAATGCGGTCTACATTTGATTGTGAGGAATTCTAAATCAGGTGAACAGAAGGATTTGAGTTCCTGTATGTTTCTTTCATCGCACCATGTCACGTTAGTCATAAGGCATACGCCCCCGCCCCTCTTTTTACCAGAAAGATGTTTTTTCCTGTCTGCGCGATGCGTGGAGAAACCTGTTGGCTGCACCGCTTCGGATAGCGTCTCTCCAGTAAGCCACGTTTCCGTGAAGCAAAGAACGTTACAGTCTCTGATGTCCCTCTGGAATGCTACCCTTGCTCGGATTTCATCAACCTTGTTGTCAAGAGACTGGACATTGGCAAGAAGAATGCTAGGGAGTGGTGCGCGCTGTGCCCGTCTCCGGAGTCTGACCAGAAGACCGCCTCGTTTCCCTCTCTTTCGGAGTCGTTTTTTTGGGTCGCTGCATAGGATCCACTCCGTTGTCCTGTTTGTAAGGCAGAACACAGGATCCGCGTCGCGAAAAACATATTCTTGGTCGTACTGATGGTGAGTTGATGCTGATCTTATATTCAGTAGTTCTTCTCGACTGTATGTAATGAAACCTAAGATGACCTGGGGTACTAATGTAAGAAATAACACGTAAAAAAACAAAAAACTGCATAGTTTCCTAGGAACGCGAAGCGAGGCGGCCATCTCTGTCGGCGCCGGAAGTGAGCCTGTTGTTTACTCTCTGTGTTATTGGGAAGGACCCGTCAGGGAGCATTTCACTGTTAGTCTACACCTGTTGTTTACTCTCTGTGTTATTGGGAAGGACCAGCCAGGGAGCATTTCACTGTTAGTCTACACCTCTTGTTTACTCTCTGTGTTATTGGGAAGGACCCGTCAGGGAGCATTTCACTGTTAGTCTACACCTGTTGTTTACTCTCTGTGTTATTGGGAAGGACCAGTCAGGGAGCATTTCACTGTTAGTCTACACCTGTTGTTTACTCTCTGTGTTATTGGGAAGGACCCGCCAGGGAGCATTTCACTGTTAGTCTACACCTGTTGTTTACTCTCTGTGTTATTGGGAAGGACCCGCCAGGGAGCATTTCACTGTTAGTCTACACCTGTTGTTTACTCTCTGTGTTATTGGGAAGGACCAGTCAGGGAGCATTTCACTGTTAGTCTACACCTGTTGTTTACTCTCTGTGTTATTGGGAAGGACCCGCCAGGGAGCATTTCACTGTTAGTCTACACCTGTTGTTTACTCTCTGTGTTATTGGGAAGGACCAGCCAGGGAGCATTTCACTGTTAGTCTACACCTGTTGTTTACTCTCTGTGTTATTGGGAAGGACCAGTCAGGGAGCATTTCACTGTTAGTCTACACCTGTTGTTTACTCTCTGTGTTATTGGGAAGGACCAGCCAGGGAGCATTTCACTGTTAGTCTACACCTGTTGTTTACTCTCTGTGTTATTGGGAAGGACCAGCCAGGGAGCATTTCACTGTTAGTCTACACCTGTTGTTTACTCTCTGTGTTATTGGGAAGGACCAGCCAGGGAGCATTTCACTGTTAGTCTACACCTGTTGTTTACTCTCTGTGTTATTGGGAAGGACCAGCCAGGGAGCATTTCACTGTTAGTCTACACCTCTTGTTTACTCTCTGTGTTATTGGGAATGACCCGTCAGGGAGCATTTCACTGTTAGTCTACACCTGTTGTTTACTCTCTGTGTTATTGGGAAGGACCAGTCAGGGAGCATTTCACTGTTAGTCTACACCTGTTGTTTACTCTCTGTGTTATTGGGAAGGACCAGCCAGGGAGCATTTCACTGTTAGTCTACACCTGTTGTTTACTCTCTGTGTTATTGGGAAGGACCAGTCAGGGAGCATTTCACTGTTAGTCTACACCTGTTGTTTACTCTCTGTGTTATTGGGAAGGACCAGCCAGGGAGCATTTCACTGTTAGTCTACACCTGTTGTTTACTCTCTGTGTTATTGGGAAGGACCAGCCAGGGAGCATTTCACTGTTAGTCTACACCTGTTGTTTACTCTCTGTGTTATTGGGAAGGACCAGCCAGGGAGCATTTCACTGTTAGTCTACACCTGTTGTTTACTCTCTGTGTTATTGGGAAGGACCAGCCAGGGAGCATTTCACTGTTAGTCTACACCTCTTGTTTACTCTCTGTGTTATTGGGAATGACCCGTCAGGGAGCATTTCACTGTTAGTCTACACCTGTTGTTTACTCTCTGTGTTATTGGGAAGGACCAGTCAGGGAGCATTTCACTGTTAGTCTACACCTGTTGTTTACTCTCTGTGTTATTGGGAAGGACCCGCCAGGGAGCATTTCACTGTTAGTCTACACCTGTTGTTTACTCTCTGTGTTATTGGGAAGGACCCGCCAGGGAGCATTTCACTGTTAGTCTACACCTGTTGTTTACTCTCTGTGTTATTGGGAAGGACCAGTCAGGGAGCATTTCACTGTTAGTCTACACCTGTTGTTTACTCTCTGTGTTATTGGGAAGGACCCGCCAGGGAGCATTTCACTGTTAGTCTACACCTGTTGTTTACTCTCTGTGTTATTGGGAAGGACCAGCCAGGGAGCATTTCACTGTTAGTCTACACCTGTTGTTTACTCTCTGTGTTATTGGGAAGGACCAGTCAGGGAGCATTTCACTGTTAGTCTACACCTGTTGTTTACTCTCTGTGTTATTGGGAAGGACCAGCCAGGGAGCATTTCACTGTTAGTCTACACCTGTTGTTTACTCTCTGTGTTATTGGGAAGGACCAGCCAGGGAGCATTTCACTGTTAGTCTACACCTGTTGTTTACTCTCTGTGTTATTGGGAAGGACCAGCCAGGGAGCATTTCACTGTTAGTCTACACCTGTTGTTTACTCTCTGTGTTATTGGGAAGGACCAGCCAGGGAGCATTTCACTGTTAGTCTACACCTGTTGTTTATGAAGCATGTGTTACTGGGAAGGACCCGTCAGGGAGCATTTCACTGTTAGTCTACACCTGTTGTTTACTCTCTGTGTTATTGGGAAGGACCCGTTAGGGAGCATTTCACTGTTAGTCTACACCTGTTGTTTACTCTCTGTGTTATTGGGAAGGACCCGTCAGGGAGCATTTCACTGTTAGTCTACACCTCTTGTTTACTCTCTGTGTTATTGGGAAGGACCAACCAGGGTGCATTTCACTGTTAGTCTACACCTGTTGTTTACTCTCTGTGTTATTGGGAAGGACCAGCCAGGGAGCATTTCACTGTTAGTCTACACCTGTTGTTTACTCTCTGTGTTATTGGGAAGGACCAGCCAGGGAGCATTTCACTGTTAGTCTACACCTGTTGTTTACTCTCTGTGTTATTGGGAAGGACCCGCCAGGGAGCATTTCACTGTTAGTCTACACCTGTTGTTTACTCTCTGTGTTATTGGGAAGGACCCGCCAGGGAGCATTTCACTGTTAGTCTACACCTGTTGTTTACTCTCTGTGTTATTGGGAAGGACCAGTCAGGGAGCATTTCACTGTTAGTCTACACCTGTTGTTTACTCTCTGTGTTATTGGGAAGGACCCGCCAGGGAGCATTTCACTGTTAGTCTACACCTGTTGTTTACTCTCTGTGTTATTGGGAAGGACCAGCCAGGGAGCATTTCACTGTTAGTCTACACCTGTTGTTTACTCTCTGTGTTATTGGGAAGGACCAGTCAGGGAGCATTTCACTGTTAGTCTACACCTGTTGTTTACTCTCTGTGTTATTGGGAAGGACCAGCCAGGGAGCATTTCACTGTTAGTCTACACCTGTTGTTTACTCTCTGTGTTATTGGGAAGGACCAGCCAGGGAGCATTTCACTGTTAGTCTACACCTGTTGTTTACTCTCTGTGTTATTGGGAAGGACCAGCCAGGGAGCATTTCACTGTTAGTCTACACCTGTTGTTTACTCTCTGTGTTATTGGGAAGGACCAGCCAGGGAGCATTTCACTGTTAGTCTACACCTGTTGTTTATGAAGCATGTGTTACTGGGAAGGACCCGTCAGGGAGCATTTCACTGTTAGTCTACACCTGTTGTTTACTCTCTGTGTTATTGGGAAGGACCCGTTAGGGAGCATTTCACTGTTAGTCTACACCTGTTGTTTACTCTCTGTGTTATTGGGAAGGACCCGTCAGGGAGCATTTCACTGTTAGTCTACACCTCTTGTTTACTCTCTGTGTTATTGGGAAGGACCAACCAGGGTGCATTTCACTGTTAGTCTACACCTGTTGTTTACTCTCTGTGTTATTGGGAAGGACCAGCCAGGGAGCATTTCACTGTTAGTCTACACCTGTTGTTTACTCTCTGTGTTATTGGGAAGGACCAGCCAGGGTGCATTTCACTGTTAGTCTACACCTGTTGTTTACTCTCTGTGTTATTGGGAAGGACCCGTTAGGGAGCATTTCACTGTTAGTCTACACCTGTTGTTTATGAAGCATGTGACAAATACAATTGTGATTTGATTTTATACCACAGACCTCTGCGTCCTGAGTATGACCCTATTCCCTATGTAGTATCCCTGTGTAGTGTACATGGACCCTGGTCTAAAGTAGTGCACTAAAATAGGGAATAGGGTGCCATTTGGTCCTGGTCTATAGTAGTGCACTATATAGGGAATAGGGAGTCATTCGGTGCTGCTCTAAAGTAGTGTACTATATAGGGAGTCATTTGGTCCTGGTATAAAGTAGTGCACTATATAGGGAATAGGGAGTCATTTGGTCCTGGTCTAAAGTAGTGTACTATATAGGGAGTCATTTGGTCCTGGTATAAAGTAGTGCACTATATAGGGAATAGGGAGTCATTTGTTCCTGGTCTAAAGTAGTGTACTATATAGGGAATAGGGAGCCATTTGGGACGCTGGAACACACTCCAGGATTTCTACAGCTAGTAAACTACCACTTATTATTCAATCATCTTTGTTCCAACACAAAACACAGTTCTCCAGACAGATCTCTGCTCTAATTACAAGCACTTCTGAACATGTTACTTCATACACGAAACATATTGAAATTCTGTAAGATGTAAGAGAACAATTACAGTGAATTGATTTCCTCTGCGATCCAAATGTTACCTTATTCCCTATATAGTGCACTACTTCTGGCCTGGGCCCATAGGGAATAGGGTGCCATTTGATCAGGGCCCATAGGGAATAGGGTTCCATTTAACCAGCGCCCATAGGGAATAGGGGGCCATTTGATCAGGGCCCATAGGGAATAGGGGGCCATTTGATCAGGGCCCTTAGGGAATATGTTCTGTCTAATCTTTATGAAGAGTCAGACTCACCTGATTTATCTGTATATGACTGAGATGAATGAGAGAGAGAAGGAGAGAGAGAGAGAAGGAAAAAGAGAGAGAGAGAGAAGGAAAGAGAGAGAGAAGGAGAGAGAGAGAGAAGGAAAAAGAGAGAGAGAGAGAAGGAAAGAGAGAGAGAGAGAGAGAAGGAGAGAGAGAGAGAAGGAAAGAGAGAGAGAGAGAGAAGGAAAGAGAGAGAGAGAGAGAGAAGGAGAGAGAGAGAGAAGGAAAAAGAGAGAGAGAGAGAAGGAAAGAGAGAGAGAGAGAGAAGGAGAGAGAGAGAGAGAGAGAAGGAAAGAGAGAGAGAAGGAAAGAGAGAGAGAGAGAGAAGGAAAGAGAGAGAAGGAAAGAGAGAGAGAAGGAAAGAGAGAGAGAGAGAAGGAAAGAGAGAGAAGGAAAAAGAGAGAGAGAGAGAGAGAGAAGGAAAGAGAGAGAAGGAAAAAGAGAGAGAGAGAGAAGGAAAGAGAGAGAGAGAGAGAAGGAGAGAGAGAGAGAGAGAGAAGGAAAGAGAGAGAGAGAAGGAAAGAGAGAGAAGGAAAGAGAGAGAGAGAGAGAGAAGGAAAGAGAGAAGGAACAAGAGAGAGAGAGAGAGAAGGAAAGAGAGAGAGAGAAGGAAAGAGAGAGAGTGAAGAAGAGAGAGAGTGAAGGAAAGAGAGGGGGAGAGATTAATATTGTCTTAGAAAGTGTAAAGAAGCCCATTAGGGGGTTCTGTGTTGAGTCTGTGGTCTCTACCAGTAGGGGGACTCTGCTCCTAGCTGTGTTGAGTTGAGTCTGTGGTCTCTACCAGTAGGGGGACTCTGCTCCTAGCTGTGTTGAGTTGAGTCTGTGGACTCTACCATTAGGGGGACTCTGCTCCTAGCTGTGTTACGTTGAGTCTGTGGACTCTACCAGTAGGGGGACTCTGCTCCTAGCTGTGTTGAGTTGAGTCTGTGGACTCTACCAGTAGGGGGACTCTGCTCCTAGCTGTGTTGCGTTGAGTCTGTGAACTCTACCAGTAGGGGGACTCTGCTCCTAGCTGTGTTGCGTTGAGTCTGTGGACTCTACCAGTAGGGGGACTCTGCTCCTAGCTGTGTTGTGTTGAGTCTGTGGACTCTACCAGTAGGGGGACTCTGCTCCTAGCTGTGTTGCGTTGAGTCTGTGGACTCTACCAGTAGGGGGACTCTGCTCCTAGCTGTGTTGCGTTGAGTCTGTGGACTCTACCAGTAGGGGGACTCTGCTCCTAGCTGTGTTGAGTTGAGTCTGTGGACTCTACCAGTAGGGGGACTCTGCTCCTAGCTGTGTTGAGTTGATTCTGTGGACTCTACCAGTAGGGGGACTCTGCTCCTAGCTGTGTTGAGTTGAGTCTGTGGACTCTACCAGTAGGGGGACTCTGCTCCTAGCTGTGTTGAGTTGAGTCTGTGGTCTCTACCAGTAGGGGGACTCTGCTCCTAGCTGTGTTGCTTTGAGTCTGTGGTCTCTACCAGTAGGGGGACTCTGCTCCTAGCTGTGTTGAGTTGAGTCTGTGGACTCTACCAGTAGGGGGACTCTGCTCCTAGCTGTGTTGCGTTGAGTCTGTGGTCTCTACCAGTAGGGGGACTCTGCTCCTAGCTGTGTTGCGTTGAGTCTGTGGTCTCTACCAGTAGGGGGACTCTGCTCCTAGCTGTGTTGAGTTGAGTCTGTGGACTCTACCAGTAGGGGGACTCTGCTCCTAGCTGTGTTGAGTTGAGTCTGTGGACTCTACCAGTAGGGGGACTCTGCTCCTAGCTGTGTTGAGTTGAGTCTGTGGACTCTACCAGTAGGGGGACTCTGCTCCTAGCTGTGTTGAGTTGAGTCTGTGGTCTCTACCAGTAGGGGGACTCTGCTCCTAGCTGTGTTGCGTTGAGTCTGTGGACTCTACCAGTAGGGGGACTCTGCTCCTATCTGTGTTGCGTTGAGTCTGTGGACTCTACCAGTAGGGGGACTCTGCTCCTAGCTGTGTTGCGTTGAGTCTGTGGACTCTACCAGTAGGGGGACTCTGCTCCTAGCTGTGTTGCGTTGAGTCTGTGGACTCTACCAGTAGGGGGACTCTGCTCCTAGCCTGAGAGCAAACTGGGAGCTGCAGCCTTCCTGAGGGGAGAGAGAGAGGTCTTTCTGAGGGGAGAGAGAGAGGTCTATCTGAGGGGGAGAGAGAGAGGTCTTTCTGAGGGGAGAGAGGTCTTTCTGAGGGGAGAGAGAGAGGTCTTTCTGAGGGGAGAGAGAGAGGTCTTCCTGAGGGGAGAGAGAGAGGTCTTCCTGAGGGGGAGAGAGAGAGGTCTTCCTGAGGGGAGAGAGAGAGCTCTTTCTGAGGTGAGAGAGAGAGGTCTTTCTGAGGGGAGAGAGAGAGGTCTTTCTGAGGGGAGAGAGAGAGGTCTTTCTGAGGGGAGAGAGAGAGGTCTTCCTGAGGGGGAGAGAGAGAGGTCTTCCTGAGGGGAGAGAGAAAGGTATTTCTGTTGGGAGAGAGAGAGGTCTTTCTGAGGGGGAGAGAGAGAGGTCTTTCTGAGGGGAGAGAGGTCTTTCTGAGGGGAGAGAGAGAGGTCTTCCTGAGGGGGAGAGAGAAGGTCTTCCTGAGGGGGAGAGAGGAGGTCTTCCTGAGGGGGAGAGAGAGAGGTCTTTCTGAGGTGAGAGAGAGAGGTCTTTCTGAGGGGAGAGAGGTCTTTCTGAGGGGAGAGAGAGAGTTCTTCTTGAGGGGGAGAGAGAGAGGTCTTCCTGAGGGGAGAGAGAGAGGTCTTTCTGTTGGGAGAGAGAGGTCTTTCTGTTGGGAGAGAGAGGTCTTTCTGAGGGGAGAGAGAGAGGTCTTTCTGAGGGGGGAGAGAGAGGTCTTTCTGAGGGGTGAGAGAGAGGTCTTCCTGAGGGGAGAGAGAGAGGTCTTCCTGAGGGGAGAGAGAGAGAGGTCTTTCTGAGGGGGGAGCGAGAGGTCTTTCTGAGGGGTGAGAGAGAGGTCTTCCTGAGGGGAGAGAGAGACGTCTTCCTGAGGGGAGAGAGAGATGTCTTTCTGAGGGGAGAGAGAGAGACGTCCCTCTTACTGGCTTGGAAAGAGGAAGGGAGAAAAGGAGGAGGAGCATAGCTCTGTCAGAGCCGAGCCCTCAACACTTCAGCACAGTGTGGAGCAGACAGCAGCAGCCACACACACACATCGCTCTCAGTATCTGCTCGTAGATTCACACACACACATCGCTCTCGGTAACTGCTCGTAGATACACATCGCTCTCAGTAACTGCTCGTAGTTATACACACATGCGGGGAAACAAGACATCTGGGAAACAAGACATCTGGGAAGCGCTGTGAGAGAGAGAGAACAGAGGGGACGAGGAGCTGCAGAGCGGAAGGGATTGTCATCTTTGTCTGTGTGGATATCTCTGGATCTCTGGGTTTCCTTTCCCCCCACGCCTTCACCGGAGTTTCTAGTGGATTCCTTCTCTGATCCTGCTCACGTTATTTCACTGGAGGTGACAGACAGCGTTTCAGTTTCTGTTCCAGTCCACCCTCCTCTCCCTCTATCTCTCTCTCTCTCTCTCTCCCAGCCCAGCTACGACGTCTGTCTGTATCGCCGCTGTGTCTCTGTCTGTCCTCCGGGAGCCAAGTGTCTGGCCAGGACAACAGCAAGACTCCAGTCGGATCTGACACTGTACACATTCATCGTGAAAGCGAGAGAGACAAGGGAGAGAACAAAAGTGAAGTCAGGGCATGAGAGAGAAAGCGAAAGAGAGAGACAGCTTTTTAGAGTAGTTCAAGCTACTCTAAACACCTTCCTTCCCTCGCTCCCCTCCTCCTCTTCTCCCTCCTTCCTTCCCTCGCTACTCTCCTCCTCTTCTCCTTCCCTCCTTCCCTCACTCCTCTCCTCCTCTTCTCCTTCCCTCACTCCTCTCCTCCTCTTCTCCCTTCTCCCTTGCTCCTCTCCTCCTCTTCTCCCTCCTTCCCTCGCTCCTCTCCTCCTATTCTCCTTCCCTCCTTCCCTCGCTCCTCTCCTCCTCTTCTCCTTCCCTCGCTCCTGTCCTCCTCTTCTCCTTCCCTCGCTCCTCTCCTCCTCTTCTCCCTCCTTCCCTTGCTCCTCTCCTCCTCCTCTCCTTCCCTCCTTCCCTCACTCCTCTCCTCCTCTTCTCCCTCATTCCTTCCCTCGCTCCTCTCCTCTTCTCCCTCCTTCCTTCCCTCACTCCTCTCCTCTTCTTTTCTCCTCCCCCCAGCTAGGAGAGGGTGAATCTGGGACTCCCATTGAGCAGACAGACAGAAGAACAGCTAGAGGTCCCATCCATCACTCTCTGTCTGTCTGTCCCTGTCTCTCTCTCTCACGTCTCTCTGTTTTGAGAAGAGGATCTTGCCTCCGCCCAGACCCAGGGATAGGAACCAGGGGTCCAGGCCAAGAGGGAGTCACTGTGTTACTGAAACCCAGCCAGAGAGACTCTGTCTCCTGCTACGGCCAGAAGGATTCCTGCTACATGGGTAAACACTTGGAACAGCAACAGATGTACCCCCAATACATCTACTATTACCCCCACTACCTCCAGACTAAGGTAAGATGGTTCAGGGTGTCTCCTCTATCTAAGGAAGGATGGTTCAGGGTGTCTCCTCTAAGGAAGGATGTTTCAGGGGGTCTCTTCTATCTAAGGAAGGATGGTTCAGGGGTCTCTTCTATCTAAGGAAGGATGGTTCAGGGTGTCTCCTCTATCTAAGGAAGGATGGTTCAGGATGTCTCCTCTATCTAAGGAAGGAGGATTCAGGGTCTCTATCTAAGGAAGGATGGTTCAGGGGGTCTCCTCTGTTTTACCCCCAATACATCTACTATTACCAGATTAAGGTCAGGATGGTTCAGGGTCTCTCTATCTAAGGAAGGATGGTTCAATGGGTCTCCTCTGTTTTACCCCCAATACATCTACTATTACCAGATTAAGGTCAGTATGGTTCAGGGTCTCTCTATCTAAGGAAGGATGGTTCAGGGTCTCTCCTCTGTCTTACCCCCAATACATCTACTATTACCAGATTACGGTCAGTATGGTTCAGGGTCTCTCTATCTAAGGAAGGATGATTCAGGGTCTCTCCTCTGTCTTACCCCCATGCTAGTCCTTCTAACGTTACATCTTGACTAAGGTAGGGTGTCCCACCTCTGTCATAGCCCCGACCACCCTGATCTTCTCCAGGCTTAGTGATGGTACTGAGCCTATCCCCTGTCTTAGCCCAGACCAGGGAATAGGGAGTCATTGGGTTCTGGTCTAGAGTAGTGCACTATATAGGGAATAGGGAGTCATTGGGTTCTGGTCTATAGTAGTGCACTAGATAGGGAATAGGGAGTCATTGGGTTCTGGTCTATAGTAGTGCACTAGATATGGAATAGGGAGTCATTGGGTTCTGGTCTATAGTAGTGCACTATATAGGGAATAGGGAGTCATTGGGTTCTGGTCTATAGTAGTGCACTATATAGGGAATCGGGTTCTAGTCTATAGTAGTGCACTATATAGGGAATAGGGTTCTGGTCTATAGTAGTGCACTATATAGGGAATAGGGAGTCATTTGGGACTTATACCAGGTCTTTGGTCCCTTCAACAGCAGAGAGATGTCTGTCAGGGATGTGTTTTGTCCCCACTCCTGTACACCTTTTCATTAACAGTTGTACTAGTTTCCATCCTGACAGAAACCTCGTTCATTAACAGTTGTACTAGTTTCCATCCTGACAGACACCTCGTTCATTAACAGTTGTACTAGTTTCCATCCTGACAGACACCTCGTTCATTAACAGTTGTACTAGTTTCCATCCTGACAGACACCTCGTTCATTAACAGTTGTACTAGTTTCCATCCTGACAGAAACCTCGTTAAGTTTCTCTGATGACGCTGCCTTGATATCAAATCAAATCAAATCAAATTAAATGTATTTATAAAGCCCTTCGTACATCAGCTGATATCTCAAAGTGCTGTACAGAAACCCAGCCTAAAACCCCAAACAGCAAGCAATGCAGGTGTAGAAGGCCAAAACCTAGGAAGAAACCTAGAGAGGAACCAACCCTGTTGCATAATGATGAGGAACACCGTGGCCCGGTCCTAAATGACTCGGTGGAGCGGTGTGACCAATCACATTTTTTATTTTAACTTTTTGTGTTGTTTTGTTGGTTTGGCAAGGCCACTGTCAGCCAGAGAAACATGCTGAGAAGGATTGTCACCACAGCAAGCAAGGTACTTGGAGTCAAACAGACAGGCCTGGATGAGATCTTTAAGGTCAGGACCCTCCCCAAGGTACTAGGAGTCAAACAGACAGGCCTGGATGAGATCTTTAAGGTCAGGGCCCTCCCCAAGGTACTTGGAGTCAAACAGACAGGCCTGGATGAGATCTTTAAGGTCAGGGCCCTCCCCAAGGTACTTGGAGTCAAACAGACAGGCCTGGATGAGATCTTTAAGGTCAGGGCCCTCCCCAAGGTACTTGGAGACAAACAGACAGGTCTGGATGAGATCTTTAAGGTCAGGGCCCTCCCCAAGGTACTTGGAGTCAAACAGACAGGCCTGGATGAGATCTTTAAGGTCAGGGCCCTCCCCAAGGTACTTGGAGTCAAACAGACAGGCCTGGATGAGATCTTTAAGGTCAGGGCCCTCCCCAAGGTACTTGGAGTCAAACAGACAGGTCTGGATGAGATCTTTAAGGTCAAGGCCCTCCCCAAGGTACTTGGAGTCAAACAGACAGGCCTGGATGAGATGTTTAAGGTCAGGGCCCTCCCCAAGGTACTGGGAGTCAAACAGACAGG
Source organism: Oncorhynchus mykiss (assembly GCF_057628025.1). Classification (NCBI taxonomy): domain Eukaryota; kingdom Metazoa; phylum Chordata; class Actinopteri; order Salmoniformes; family Salmonidae; genus Oncorhynchus; species Oncorhynchus mykiss. Next base: position 6,040,169 of record NC_143024.1, read on the forward strand.
CCTGGATGAGATTTTTAAGGTCAGGGCCCTCTGTAAGGTACTTGGAGTCAAACAGACAGGCCTGGATGAGATCTTTAAGGTCAGGACCCTCCCCAAGGTACTAGGAGTCAGACAGACAGGCCTGGATGAGATCTTTAAGGTCAGGGCCCTCCCCAAGGTACTTGGAGTCAAACAGACAGGCCTGGATGAGATCTTTAAGGTCAGTGCCCTCCCCAAGGTACTGGGAGTCAAACAGACAGGCCTGGATGAGATCTTTAAGGTCAGGACCCTCCCCAAGGTACTGGGAGTCAAACAGACAGGCCTGGATGAGATCCTTAAGGTCAGGACCCTCCCCAAGGTACTGGGAGTCAAACAGACAGGCCTGGATGAGATCTTTAAGGTCAGGACCCTCCCCAAGGTACTAGGAGTCAAACAGACAGGCCTGGATGAGATCTTTAAGGTCAGGGCCCTCCCCAAGGTACTAGGAGTCAGACAGACAGGCCTGGATGAGATCTTTAAGGTCAGGGCCCTCCCCAAGGTACTAGGAGTCAAACAGACAGGCCTGGATGAGATCTTTAATGGTCAAGACCCTCCCCAAGGTACTAGGAGTCAAACAGACAGGCCTGGATGAGATCTTTAATGGTCAGGCCCCTCCCCAAGGTACTAGGAGTCAAACAGACAGGCCTGGGTGAGATCTTTAATGGTCAGGACCCTCCACAAGGTACTAGGAGTCAGACAGACAGGCCTGTATGAGATCTTTAAGGTAAGGACCCTCCACAAGGTACTAGGAGTCAGACAGACAGGCCTGGATGAGATCTCTAAGGTCAGGACCCTCCACAAGGTACTAGGAGTCAAACAGACAGGTCTGGATGAGATCTTTAATGGTCAGGACCCTCCACAAAGTACTAGGAGTCAGACAGACAGGCCTGGATGAGATCTTTAAGGTCAGGGCCCTCCCCAAGGTACTTGGAGTCAAACAGACAGGCCTGGATGAGATCTTTAAGGTCAGGGCCCTCCCCAAGGTACTTGGAGTCAAACAGACAGGCCTGGATGAGATCTTTAAGGTCAGGGCCCTCCCCAAGGTACTTGGAGTCAAACAGACAGGCCTGGATGAGATCTTTAAGGTCAGGGCCCTCCCAAGGTACTTGGAGTCAAACAGACAGGCCTGGATGAGATCTTTAAGGTCAAGGCCCTCCCCAAGGTACTTGGAGTCAAACAGACAGGCCTGGATGAGATCTTTAAGGTCAGGGCCCTCCCCAAGGTACTTGGAGTCAAACAGACAGGTCTGGGTGAGATCTTTAAGGTCAAGGCCCTCCCCAAGGTACTTGGAGTCAAACAGACAGGCCTGGATGAGATGTTTAAGGTCAGGGCCCTCCCCAAGGTACTGGGAGTCAAACAGACAGGCCTGGATGACATCTTTAAGGTCAGGGCCCTCTGTAAGGTACTTGGAGTCAAACAGACAGGCCTGGATGAGATATTAAAGGTCAGGACCCTCCCCAAGGTACTAGGAGTCAGACAGACAGGCCTGGATGAGATCTTTAAGGTCAGGACCCTCCCCAAGGTACTAGGAGTCAGACAGACAGGCCTGGATGAGATCTTTAAGGTCAGGGCCCTCCCCAAGGTACTTGGAGTCAAACAGACAGGCCTGGATGAGATCTTTAAGGTCAGGGCCCTCCCCAAGGTACTGGGAGTCAAACAGACAGGCCTAGATGAGATCTTTAAGGTCAGGACCCTCCCCAAGGTACTGGGAGTCAAACAGACAGGCCTGGATGAGATCTTTAAGGTCAGGACCCTCCCCAAGGTACTAGGAGTCAGACAGACAGGCCTGGATGAGATCTTTAAGGTCAGGACCTTCCCCAAGGTGCTAGGAGTCAGACATACAGGCCTGGATGAGATCTTTAAGGTCAGGGCCCTCCCCAAGGTACTTGGAGTCAAACAGACAGGCCTGGATGAGATCTTTAAGGTCATTGCCCTCCCCAAGGTACTGGGAGTCAAACAGACAGGCCTGGATGAGATCTTTAAGGTCAGGGCCCTCCCCAAGGTACTAGGAGTCAGACAGACAGGCCTGGATGAGATCTTTAAGGTCAGGGCCCTCCCCAAGGTACTAGGAGTCAAACAGACAGGCCTGGATGAGATCTTTAATGGTCAAGACCCTCCCCAAGGCACTAGGAGTCAAACAGACAGGCCTGGGTGAGATCTTTAATGGTCAGGACCCTCCCCAAGGTACTAGGAGTCAGACAGACAGACCTGGATGAGATCTTTAATGGTCAGGCCCCTCCCCAAGGTACTAGGAGTCAAACAGACAGGCCTGGATGAGATCTTTAATGGTCAGGACCCTCCACAAGTTACTAGGAGTCAGACAGACAGGCCTGGATGAGATCTCTAAGGTCAGGACCCTCCACAAGGTACTAGGAGTCAGACAGACAGGCCTGGATGAGATCTTTAAGGTCAGGACCCTCCCCAAGGTACTAGGAGTCAGACAGACAGGCCTGGATGAGATCTTTAAGGTCAGGGCCCTCCCCAAGGTACTTGGAGTCAAACAGACAGGCCTGGATGAGATCTTCAAGGTCAGGGCCCTCCCCAAGGTACTGGGAGTCAAACAGACAGGCCTGGATGAGATCTTTAAGGTCAGGGCCCTCCCCAAGGTACTGGGAGTCAAACAGACAGGCCTGGATGAGATCTTTAAGGTCAGGACCCTCCCCAAGGTACTAGGAGTCAGACAGACAGGCCTGGATGAGATCTTTAAGGTCAGGACCCTCCCCAAGGTACTAGGAGTCAGACAGACAGGCCTGGATGAGATCTTTAAGGTCAGGGCCCTCCCCAAGGTACTTGGAGTCAAACAGACAGGCCTGGATGAGATCTTTAAGGTCATTGCCCTCCCCAAGGTACTGGGAGTCAAACAGACAGGCCTGGATGAGATCTTTAAGGTCAGGACCCTCCCCAAGGTACTGGGAGTCAAACAGACAGGCCTGGATGAGATCTTTAAGGTCAGGACCCTCCCCAAGGTACTGGGAGTCAAACAGACAGGCCTGGATGAGATCTTTAAGGTCAGGGCCCTCCCCAAGGTACTAGGAGTCAAACAGACAGGCCTGGATGAGATCTTTAATGGTCAAGACCCTCCCCAAGGTACTAGGAGTCAAACAGACAGGCCTGGGTGAGATCTTTAATGGTCAGGACCCTCCCCAAGGTACTAGGAGTCAGACAGACAGACCTGGATGAGATCTTTAATGGTCAGGCCCCTCCCCAAGGTACTTGGAGTCAAACAGACAGGCCTGGATGAGATCTTTAAGGTCAGGGCCCTCCCCAAGGTACTGGGAGTCAAACAGACAGGCCTAGATGAGATCTTTAAGGTCAGGACCCTCCCCAAGGTACTGGGAGTCAAACAGACAGGCCTGGATGAGATCTTTAAGGTCAGGACCCTCCCCAAGGTACTTGGAGTCAAACAGACAGGCCTGGATGAGATCTTCAAGGTCAGGGCCCTCCCCAAGGTACTGGGAGTCAAACAGACAGGCCTGGATGAGATCTTTAAGGTCAGGGCCCTCCTCAAGGTACTGGGAGTCAAACAGACAGGCCTGGATGAGATCTTTAAGGTCAGGACCCTCCCCAAGGTACTAGGAGTCAGACAGACAGGCCTGGATGAGATCTTTAAGGTCAGGACCCTCCCCAAGGTACTAGGAGTCAGACAGACAGGCCTGGATGAGATCTTTAAGGTCAGGGCCCTCCCCAAGGTACTTGGAGTCAAACAGACAGGCCTGGATGAGATCTTTAAGGTCATTGCCCTCCCCAAGGTACTGGGAGTCAAACAGACAGGCCTGGATGAGATCTTTAAGGTCAGGACCCTCCCCAAGGTACTGGGAGTCAAACAGACAGGCCTGGATGAGATCTTTAAGGTCAGGACCCTCCCCAAGGTACTGGGAGTCAAACAGACAGGCCTGGATGAGATCTTTAAGGTCAGGACCCTCCCCAAGGTACTAGCAGCCAAACAGACAGGCCTGGATGAGATCTTTAAGGTCAGGGCCCTCCCCAAGGTACTAGGAGTCAGACAGACAGGCCTGGATGAGATCTTTAAGGTCAGGGCCCTCCCCAAGGTACTAGGAGTCAAACAGACAGGCCTGGATGAGATCTTTAATGGTCAAGACCCTCCCCAAGGTACTAGGAGTCAAACAGACAGGCCTGGGTGAGATCTTTAATGGTCAGGACCCTCCCCAAGGTACTAGGAGTCAGACAGACAGACCTGGATGAGATCTTTAATGGTCAGGCCCCTCCCCAAGGTACTTGGAGTCAAACAGACAGGCCTGGATGAGATCTTTAAGGTCAGGGCCCTCCCCAAGGTACTGGGAGTCAAACAGACAGGCCTAGATGAGATCTTTAAGGTCAGGACCCTCCCCAAGGTACTGGGAGTCAAACAGACAGGCCTGGATGAGATCTTTAAGGTCAGGACCCTCCCCAAGGTACTAGGAGTCAGACAGACAGGCCTGGATGAGATCTTTAAGGTCAGGACCTTCCCCAAGGTGCTAGGAGTCAGACATACAGGCCTGGATGAGATCTTTAAGGTCAGGGCCCTCCCCAAGGTACTTGGAGTCAAACAGACAGGCCTGGATGAGATCTTTAAGGTCATTGCCCTCCCCAAGGTACTGGGAGTCAAACAGACAGGCCTGGATGAGATCTTTAAGGTCAGGGCCCTCCCCAAGGTACTAGGAGTCAGACAGACAGGCCTGGATGAGATCTTTAAGGTCAGGGCCCTCCCCAAGGTACTAGGAGTCAAACAGACAGGCCTGGATGAGATCTTTAATGGTCAAGACCCTCCCCAAGGCACTAGGAGTCAAACAGACAGGCCTGGGTGAGATCTTTAATGGTCAGGACCCTCCCCAAGGTACTAGGAGTCAGACAGACAGACCTGGATGAGATCATTAATGGTCAGGCCCCTCCCCAAGGTACTAGGAGTCAAACAGACAGGCCTGGATGAGATCTTTAATGGTCAGGACCCTCCACAAGTTACTAGGAGTCAGACAGACAGGCCTGGATGAGATCTCTAAGGTCAGGACCCTCCAAAAGGTACTAGGAGTCAGACAGACAGGCCTGGATGAGATCTTTAAGGTCAGGACCCTCCCCAAGGTACTAGGAGTCAGACAGACAGGCCTGGATGAGATCTTTAAGGTCAGGGCCCTCCCCAAGGTACTTGGAGTCAAACAGACAGGCCTGGATGAGATCTTCAAGGTCAGGGCCCTCCCCAAGGTACTGGGAGTCAAACAGACAGGCCTGGATGAGATCTTTAAGGTCAGGGCCCTCCCCAAGGTACTGGGAGTCAAACAGACAGGCCTGGATGAGATCTTTAAGGTCAGGACCCTCCCCAAGGTACTAGGAGTCAGACAGACAGGCCTGGATGAGATCTTTAAGGTCAGGACCCTCCCCAAGGTACTAGGAGTCAGACAGACAGGCCTGGATGAGATCTTTAAGGTCAGGGCCCTCCCCAAGGTACTTGGAGTCAAACAGACAGGCCTGGATGAGATCTTTAAGGTCATTGCCCTCCCCAAGGTACTGGGAGTCAAACAGACAGGCCTGGATGAGATCTTTAAGGTCAGGACCCTCCCCAAGGTACTGGGAGTCAAACAGACAGGCCTGGATGAGATCTTTAAGGTCAGGACCCTCCCCAAGGTACTGGGAGTCAAACAGACAGGCCTGGATGAGATCTTTAAGGTCAGGACCCTCCCCAAGGTACTAGCAGCCAAACAGACAGGCCTGGATGAGATCTTTAAGGTCAGGGCCCTCCCCAAGGTACTAGGAGTCAGACAGACAGGCCTGGATGAGATCTTTAAGGTCAGGGCCCTCCCCAAGGTACTAGGAGTCAAACAGACAGGCCTGGATGAGATCTTTAATGGTCAAGACCCTCCCCAAGGTACTAGGAGTCAAACAGACAGGCCTGGGTGAGATCTTTAATGGTCAGGACCCTCCCCAAGGTACTAGGAGTCAGACAGACAGACCTGGATGAGATCTTTAATGGTCAGGCCCCTCCCCAAGGTACTAGGAGTCAAACAGACAGGCCTGGATGAGATCTTTAATGGTCAGGACCCTCCACAAGGTACTAGGAGTCAGACAGACAGGCCTGGATGAGATCTTTAAGGTCAGGACCCTCCACAAGGTACTAGGAGTCAGACAGACAGGCCTGGATGAGATCTCTAAGGTCAGGACCCTCCACAAGGTACTAGGAGTCAAACAGACAGGTTTGGATGAGATATTTAATGGTCAGGCCCCTCCCCAAGACACGGCCAGAACCTGGACTTTGAACTACTCCCCTCTAGGCGCAGGTAAAGGGCGACCCTCTGCAGGAAAAACACAACTAGACAATAACTTGTGCCAGGTGTGATATCCCTCCTAAACAGCTGGGCCAAATGTTCCTATCGACCCGGTAAGGTCAGCAGGCCAGTCTCTTTTTATTGGTTCGTAACTGTTATTAAAGTTGTGTTGTCAATTGGTTTCGTATTTAAAACGCCTCTTTAAACGTGTACACCACACTGCAATAACCCCATTGGGGACAATACAGTCAATAGTGTTGTGGGGAATAGTGTTGTAGGGAATAGTGGGGAATAGTGTTGTAGGGAATAGTGTTGTAGGGAATAGTGTTGTAGGGAATAGTGTTGTGGGGATTAGTGTTGTGGGGAATAGTGTTGTAGGGAATAGTGGGGAATAGTGTTGTAGGGAATAGTGTTGTGGGGAATAGTGTTGTGGGGAATAGTGTTGTGGGGAATAGTGTTGTAGGGAATAGTGTTGTGGGGAATAGTGTTGTAGGGAATAGTGTTGTAGGTAATAGTGTTGTGGGGAATAGTGGGGAATAGTGTTGTAGGGAAAAGTGTTGTGGGGAATAGTGTTGTGGGGAATAGTGTTGTAGGGAATAGTGTTGTAGGGAATAGTGTTGTGGGGAATAGTGGGGAATAGTGTTGTAGGGAAAAGTGTTGTGGGGAATAGTGGGGAATAGTGTTGTGGGGAATAGTGTTGTAGGGAATAGTGTTGTAGGGAATAGTGTTGTGTGGAATAGTGGGGAATAGTGTTGTAGGGAAAAGTGTTGTGGGGAATAGTGGGGAATAGTGTTGTGGGGAATAGTGTTGTAGGGAATACTGTTGTAGGGAATAGTGTTGTGGGGAATAGTGGGGAATAGTGTTGTGGGGAATAGTGTTGTGGGGAATAGTGTTGTGGGGAATAGTGTTGTGGGGAATAGTGTTGTGGGGAATAGTGTTGTGGGGAATAGTGGGGAATAGTGTTGTGGGGAATAGTGTTGTGGGGAATAGTGTTGTAGGGAATAGAGTTGTAGGGAATAGTGTTGTGGGGAATAGTGTTGTGGGGAATAGTGTTGTAGGGAATAGAGTTGTAGGGAATAGAGTTGTAGGGAATAGTGTTAGTATAGAATAGTGTTGTAGGGAATAGTGTTGTAGGGAATAGTGTTGTGGGGAATAGTGTTGTAGGGAATAGTGGGGAATAGTCTTGTGGGGAATAGTGGGGAATAGTGTTGTGGGGAATAGTGTTGTGGGGAATAGTGTTGTGGGGAATAGTGTTGTAGGGAATAGTGTTATAGGGAATAGTGTTGTGGGGAATAGTGTTGTAGGGAATAGTGTTATAGGGAATAGTGTTGTGGGGTATAGTGTTGTGGGGAATAGTGTTGTAGGGAATAGTGTTATAGGGAATAGTGTTGTGGGGAATAGTGTTATAGGGAATAGTGTTGTAGGGAATAGCGGGGAATAGTGTTGTGGGGAATAGTGTTGTAGGGAATAGTGTTGTGGGGAATAGTGTTGTAGGGAATAGTGGGGAATAGTGTTGTAGGAAATAGTGGGGAATAGTGTTGTAGGAAATAGTGTTGTAGGGAATAGTGTTGTAGGTAATAGTGGGGAATAGTGTTGTAGGGAATAGTGTTGTAGGTAATAGTGTTGTAGGGAATAGTGTTGTGGGGAATAGTGTTGTGGGGAATAGTGTTGTAGGGAATAGTGTTGTAGGGAATAGTGGGGAATAGTGTTGTAGGAAATAGTGTTGTAGGGAATAGTGTTGTAGGTAATAGTGTTGTAGGGAATAGTGTTGTGGGGAATAGTGTTGTGGGGAATAGTGTTGTAGAGAATAGTGGGGAATAGTGGGGAATAGTGTTGTAGGGAATAGTGTTGTGGGGAATAGTGGGGAATAGTGTTGTAGGGAAAAGTGTTGTGGGGAATAGTGGGGAATAGTGTTGTGGGGAATAGTGTTGAAGGGAATAGAGTTGTAGGGAATAGTGTTGTGGGGAATAGTGTTGTAGGGAATAGTGGGGAATAGTCTTGTGGGGAATAGTGTTGTGGGGAATAGTGTTGTGGGGAATAGTGGGGAATAGTGTTGTAGGGAATAGTGGGGAATAGTGTTGTTTGGAATAGTGGAGAATAGTGTTGTGGGGAATAGTGTTGTGGGGAATAGTGGGGAATAGTGTTGTGGGGAATAGTGTTGTGGGGAATAGTGTTGTGAGGAATAGTGTTGTAGGGAATAGTGTTGTGGGGAATAGTGTTGTGGGGAATAGTGGGGAATAGTGTTGTGGGGAATAGTGTGTTGGGGAATAGTGTTGTAGGGAATAGTGTTGTAGGGAATAGTGTTGTAGGGAATAGTGTTGTAGGGAATAGTGTTGTAGGGAATAGTGTTGTGGGGAATAGTGTTGTGGGGAATAGTGGGGAGTAGTGTTGTGGGGAATAGTGTTGTAGGGAATAGTGTTGTAGGGAATAGTGGGGAATAGTGTTGTGGGGAGTAGTGTTGTGGGGAATAGTGTTGTAGGGAATAGTGGGGAATAGTGTTGTGGGGAGTAGTGTTGTGGGGAATAGTGTTGTGGGGAATAGTGTTGTAGGGAATAGTGTTGTAGGGAATAGTGTTGTAGGGAATAGTGTTGTAGGGAATAGTGTTGTGGGGAATAGTGTTGTGGGGAATAGTGGGGAGTAGTGTTGTGGGGAATAGTGTTGTAGGGAATAGTGTTGTAGGGAATAGTGTTGTAGGGAATAGTGTTGTAGGGAATAGTGTTGTGGGGAATAGTGTTGTGGGGAATAGTGGGGAATAGTGTTGTGGGGAATAGTGTTGTGGGGAATAGTGTTGTAGGGAATAGTGTTGTAGGGAATAGTGTTGTAGGGAATAGTGTTGTGGGGAATAGTGTTGTAGGGAATAGTGTTGTAGGGAATAGTGTTGTAGGGAATAGTGTTGTGGGAAAGAGTGGGGAATAGTGTTGTGGGGAATAGTGTTGTGGGGAATAGTGTTGTGGGGAATAGTGTTGTGGGGAATAGTGGGGAATAGTGTTGTGGGGAATAGTGGGGAATAGTGTTGTGGGGAATAGTGTTATAGGGAATAGTGTTGTAGGGAATAGTGTTGTAGGGAATAGTGTTGTGGGAAAGAGTGGGGAATAGTGTTGTGGGGAATAGTGTTGTGGGGAATAGTGTTGTAGGGAATAGTGTTGTAGGGAATAGTGTTGTAGGGAATAGTGTTGTGGGAAAGAGTGGGGAATAGTGTTGTGGGGAATAGTGTTGTGGGGAATAGTGTTGTGGGGAATAGTGTTGTGGGGAATAGTGTTTTGGGGAATAGTGTTGTGGGGAATAGTGGGGAATAGTGTTGTGGGGAATAGTGGGGAATAGTGTTGTGGGGAATAGTGTTGTAGGGAATAGTGTTGTGGGGAATAGTGTTGTAGGGAATAGTGTTGTAGGGAATAGTGTTGTAGGGAATAGTGTTGTAGGGAATAGTGTTGTGGGGAATAGTGTTATAGGGAATAGTGTTGTAGGGAATAGTGTTGTAGGGAATAGTGTTGTGGGGAATAGTGTTGTGGGGAATAGTGTTGTAGGGAATAGTGTTGTTTGGAATAGTGGGGAATAGTGTTGTGGGGAATAGTGTTGTGGGGAATAGTGTTGTAGGGAATAGTGTTGTAGGGAATAGTGTTGTGGGGAATAGTGTTGTAGGGAATAGTGTTGTAGGGAATAGTGTTGTAGGGAATAGTGTTGTGGGAAAGAGTGGGGAATAGTGTTGTGGGGAATAGTGTTGTGGGGAATAGTGTTGTGGGGAATAGTGTTGTGGGGAATAGTGTTGTGGGGAATAGTGTTGTGGGGAATAGTGGGGAATAGTGTTGTGGGGAATAGTGTTATAGGGAATAGTGTTGTAGGGAATAGTGTTGTAGGGAATAGTGTTGTGGGGAATAGTTGGGAGTAGTGTTGTGGGGATTAGTGTTGTGGGGATTAGTGTTGTGGGGAATAGTGTTGTAGGGAATAGTGGGGAGTAGTGTTGTGGGGAATAGTGTTGTGGGGAATAGTGTTGTGGGGAATAGTGTTGTGGGGAATAGTGTTGTAGGGAATAGTGTTGTGGGGAATAGTGTTGAAGGGAATAGTGTTGTAGGGAATAGTGTTGTAGGGAATAGTGTTGTAGGGAATAGTGTTGTAGGGAATAGTGTTGTGGGGAATAGTGTTATAGGGAATAGTGTTGTAGGGAATAGTGTTGTGGGGAATAGTGGGGAGTAGTGTTGTGGGGAATAGTGTTGTGGGGAATAGTGGGGAGTAGTGTTGTGGGGAATAGTGTTATAGGGAATAGTGTTGTAGGGAATAGTGTTGAAGGGAATAGTGTTGTGGGGAATAGTGTTGTGGGGAATAGTGTTGTAGGGAATAGTGTTGTAGGGAATAGTGTTGTAGGGAATAGTGTTGTGGGAAAGAGTGGGGAATAGTGTTGTGGGGAATAGTGTTGTAGGGAATAGTGGGGAATAGTGTTGTGGGGAATAGTGTTGTGGGGAATAGTGTTGTGGGGAATAGTGTTGTAGGGAATAGTGTTGTAGGGAATAGTGTTGTAGGGAATAGTGTTGTAGGGAATAGTGTTGTAGGGAATAGTGTTGTGGGAAAGAGTGGGGAATAGTGTTGTGGGGAATAGTGTTGTGGGGAATAGTGTTGTGGGGAATAGTGTTGTGGGGAATAGTGTTGTGGGGAATAGTGGGGAATAGTGTTGTGGGGAATAGTGTTGTAGGGAATAGTGTTGTGGGGAATAGTGTTGTGGGGAATAGTGTTGTGGGGAATAGTGGGGAATAGTGTTGTGGGGAATAGTGGGGAATAGTGTTGTGGGGAATAGTGTTGTGGGGAATAGTGTTGTGGGGAATAGTGTTGTGGGGAATAGTGTTGTGGGGAATAGTGGGGAATAGTGTTGTGGGGAATAGTGTTGTGGGGAATAGTGTTGTGGGGAATAGTGTTGTGGGGAATAGTGTTGTGGGGAATAGTGTTGTGGGGAATAGTGGGGAATAGTGTTGTGGGGAATAGTGGGGAATAGTGTTGTGGGGAATAGTGGGGAATAGTGTTGTGGGGAATAGTGTTGTGGGGAATAGTGTTGTAGGGAATAGTGTTGTGGGGAATAGTGTTGTGGGGAATAGTGTTGTAGGGAATAGTGTTGTGGGGAATAGTGTTGTAGGGAATAGTGTTGTGGGGAATAGTGTTGTGGGGAATAGTGTTGTAGGGAATAGTGTTGTGGGGAATAGTGGGGAATAGTGTTGTAGGGAATAGTGTTGTGGGGAATAGTGTTGTGGGGAATAGTGGGGAATAGTGTTGTAGGGAATAGTGTTGTGGGGAATAGTGTTGTAGGGAATAGTGTTGTAGGGAATAGTGTTGTGGGGAATAGTGTTGTGGGGAATAGTGTTGTAGGGAATAGTGTTGTGGGGAATAGTGGGGAATAGTGTTGTAGGGAATAGTGTTGTGGGGAATAGTGTTGTAGGGAATAGTGTTGTGGGGAATAGTGTTGTAGGGAATAGTGTTGTGGGGAATAGTGTTATAGGGAATAGTGTTGTAGGGAATAGTGGGGAATAGTGTTGTAGGGAATAGTGTTGTGGGGAATAGTGTTGTAGGGAATAGTGTTGTAGGGAATAGTGTTTTAGGGAATAGTGTTGTAGGGAATAGTGTTATAGGGAATAGTGTTGTAGGGAATAGTGGGGAATAGTGTTGTAGGGAATAGTGTTGTAGGGAATAGTGGGGAATAGTGTTGTAGGGAATAGTGTTGTAGGGAATAGTGTTGTGGGGAATAGTGTTGTAGGGAATAGTGTTGTAGGTAATAGTATTGTGGGGAATAGTGTTGTAGGGAATAGTGTTGTGGGGAATAGTGTTGTAGGGAATAGTGTTGTAGGTAATAGTATTGTGGGGAATAATGTTAGTATAGAATAGTGTTAGTATAGAATAGTGTTGTAGGGAATAGTGTTGTAGGGGAATAGTGTTGTGGGGAATTTGGTTCCATTCAGGATGCATGCTAATAAAATTAAAAAGCAGGTTGTAATTCCCATCCAATCATTACCTCATTATAGTCCAGCCTCTTAATGCGGTAAGCAGTACATAACGGTATTTATGGTAATGAGTATTAGTTGAATCAGAAACACCATTATGTTTAAATGACAGCGGTGACACGGGCAGAATCGATTGGACGTTTATTAAAGTGGGAATCACGTCCCCTCCAATGAGCTCTTCACATAACATTAGTCAGCGAAATGTGATCTAAATGCCTTTAATGCCTCACTCCAGCAGAGATGACACGACATCATGTATCTGCTCATTCGTCACATGCTGTCACGACTTCCGGCAATGTCGATGCCTCTCCTTGTTTCGGGCGGCGTTCGGAGGTCGACGTCGCCGGTCTTCTAGCCATCGCCGATCCACCTTTCATTTTCCATTTGTTTTGTCTTGTCTACCCACACACCTGGTGTCAGTTCCATCATTACGTGTTGTGTATTTAACCCTCTGTTCCCCCCATGTCCTTGTCCGGTATTGTTTATTGTAGTGCTTGTGCTCGTTATGTTGGTGTGTGATGGGTTTTGTCCTGTATTGTTTATTGTAGTGCTTGTGCTCGTTATGTTGGTGTGTGACGGGTTTTGTTTGTATTTATTCTGTTTACGGTGGTTTTGTTTATTAAACTGTGCCGTTATAAATCAGTTTTTGCTCTCCTGCGCCTGACTTCTCTGCCGCCAGTACGCACCTCACTACACGTGTGCTGAATACAACAGGTGTAGTAGACCTTACAGTGAAATGCTGAATACAACAGGTGTAGTAGACCTCACAGTGAAATGCTGAATACAACAGGTGTAGGTAGTTCACCTTACAGTGAAATGCTGAATACAACAGGTGTAGTAGACTTCACAGTGAAATGCTGAATACAACAGGTGTAGGTAGTTCACCTTACAGTGAAATGCCGAATACAACAGGTGTAGTAGACTTCACAGTGAAATGCTGAATACAACAGGTGTAGTAGACCTTACAGTGAAATGCTGAATACAACAGGTGTAGTAGACCTCACAGTGAAATAATGAACACAACAGGTGTAGGTAGACCTTACAGTGAAATGTCGAATACAACAGGTGTAGTAGACCTCACAGTGAAATGCTGAATACAACAGGTGTAGTAGACCTTACAGTGAAATGCTGAATACAACAGGTGTAGTAGACCTCACAGTGAAATGCTGAATACAACAGGTGTAGTAGACCTTACAGTGAAATGCTGAATACAACAGGTGTAGTAGACTTTACAGTGGAATGCTGAATACAACAGGTGTAGTAGACCTTACAGTGAAATGCTGAATACAACAGGTGTAGTAGACCTTACAGTGAAATGCTGAATACAACAGGTGTAGTAGACCTTACAGTGAAATGCTGAATACAACAGATGTAGGTAGACCTTACAGTGAAATGCTGAATACAACAGGTGTAGTAGACCTTACAGTGAAATGCTGAATACAACAGGTGTAGTAGACCTTACAGTGAAATGTTGAATACAACAGGTGTAGTAGACCTTACAGTGAAATGCTGAATACAACAGGTGTATGTAGACCTTACAGTGAAATGCCGAATACAACAGGTGTAGTAGACCTTACAGTGAAATGCCGAATACAACAGGTGTAGTAGACCTTACAGTGAAATGCTGAATACAACAGATGTAGGTAGACCTTACAGTGAAATGTTGAATACAACAGGTGTAGTAGACCTCACAGTGAAATGCTGAATACAACAGGTGTAGTAGACCTTACAGTGAAATGCCGAATACAACAGGTGTAGTAGACCTTACAGTGAAATGCTGAATACAACAGGTGTAGTAGACCTTACAGTGAAATGCTGAATACAACAGGTGTAGTAGACCTTACAGTGAAATGCTGAATACAACAGATGTAGGTAGACCTTACAGTGAAATGCTGAATACAACAGGTGTATTAGACCTTACAGTGAAATGCTGAATACAACAGGTGTAGTAGACCTTACAGTGAAATGCTGAATACAACAGGTGTAGTAGACCTTACAGTGAAATGCTGAATACAACAGATGTAGGTAGACCTTACAGTGAAATGCTGAATACAACAGGTGTAGTAGACCTTACAGTGAAATGCTGAATACAACAGGTGTAGTAGACCTTACAGTGAAATGCTGAATACAACAGGTGTAGTAGACCTTACAGTGAAATGTTGAATACAACAGGTGTAGTAGACCTTACAGTGAAATGCTGAATACAACAGGTGTATGTAGACCTTACAGTGAAATGCTGAGTACAACAGGTGTAGTAGACCTTACAGTGAAATGCTGAATACAACAGGTGTAGTAGACCTTACAGTGAAATGCTGAATACAACAGGTGTAGTAGACCTTACAGTGAAATGCTGAATACAGCAGGTGTAGTAGACCTTACAGTGAAATGCTGAATACAACAGATGTAGGTAGACCTTACAGTGAAATGTTGAATACAACAGGTGTAGTAGACCTCACAGTGAAATGCTGAATACAACAGGTGTAGTAGACCTCAGTGAAATGCTGAATACAACAGGTGTAGTAGACCTTACAGTGAAATGCTGAATACAACAGGTGTAGTAGACCTTACAGTGAAATGCTGAATACAACTGGTGTAGGTAGTTCACCTCACAGTGAAATGCTGAATACAACAGGTGTAGTAGACCTTACAGTGAAATGCTGAATACAACAGGTGTATGTAGACCTTACAGTGAAATGCCGAATACAACAGGTGTAGTAGACCTTACAGTGAAATGCTGAATACAACAGGTGTAGTAGACCTTACAGTGAAATGTTGAATACAACAGGTGTAGTAGACCTTACAGTGAAATGCTGAATACAACAGGTGTATGTAGACCTTACAGTGAAATGCCGAATACAACAGGTGTAGTAGACCTTACAGTGAAATGCCGAATACAACAGGTGTAGTAGACCTTACAGTGAAATGCTGAATACAACAGATGTAGGTAGACCTTACAGTGAAATGTTGAATACAACAGGTGTAGTAGACCTCACAGTGAAATGCTGAATACAACAGGTGTAGTAGACCTTACAGTGAAATGCCGAATACAACAGGTGTAGTAGACCTTACAGTGAAATGCTGAATACAACAGGTGTAGTAGACCTTACAGTGAAATGCTGAATACAACAGGTGTAGTAGACCTTACAGTGAAATGCTGAATACAACAGATGTAGGTAGACCTTACAGTGAAATGCTGAATACAACAGGTGTATTAGACCTTACAGTGAAATGCTGAATACAACAGGTGTAGTAGACCTTACAGTGAAATGCTGAATACAACAGGTGTAGTAGACCTTACAGTGAAATGCTGAATACAACAGATGTAGGTAGACCTTACAGTGAAATGCTGAATACAACAGGTGTAGTAGACCTTACAGTGAAATGCTGAATACAACAGGTGTAGTAGACCTTACAGTGAAATGCTGAATACAACAGGTGTAGTAGACCTTACAGTGAAATGTTGAATACAACAGGTGTAGTAGACCTTACAGTGAAATGCTGAATACAACAGGTGTATGTAGACCTTACAGTGAAATGCTGAGTACAACAGGTGTAGTAGACCTTACAGTGAAATGCTGAATACAACAGGTGTAGTAGACCTTACAGTGAAATGCTGAATACAACAGGTGTAGTAGACCTTACAGTGAAATGCTGAATACAGCAGGTGTAGTAGACCTTACAGTGAAATGCTGAATACAACAGATGTAGGTAGACCTTACAGTGAAATGTTGAATACAACAGGTGTAGTAGACCTCACAGTGAAATGCTGAATACAACAGGTGTAGTAGACCTCAGTGAAATGCTGAATACAACAGGTGTAGTAGACCTTACAGTGAAATGCTGAATACAACAGGTGTAGTAGACCTTACAGTGAAATGCTGAATACAACTGGTGTAGGTAGTTCACCTCACAGTGAAATGCTGAATACAACAGGTGTAGTAGACCTTACAGTGAAATGCTGAATACAACAGGCGTAGGTAGACCTCACAGTGAAATGCTGAATACAACAGGTGTAGTAGACCTCACAGTGAAATGCTGAATACAACAGGTGTAGTAGACCTCACAGTGAAATGCTGAATACAACAGGTGTAGTAGACCTCACAGTGAAATGCTGAATACAACAGGTGTAGGTAGTTCACCTTACAGTGAAATGCTGAATACAACAGGTGTAGTAGACCTTACAGTGAAATGTTGAATACAACAGGTGTAGTAGACCTCACAGTGAAATGCTGAATACAACAGGTGTAGTAGACCTTACAGTGAAATGCCGAATACAACAGGTGTAGTAGACCTTACGGTGAAATGCTGAATACAACAGGTGTAGTAGACCTTACAGTGAAATGCTGAATACAACAGGTGTAGTAGACCTTACAGTGAAATGCTGAATACAACAGGTGTAGTAGACCTCACAGTGAAATGCTGAATACAACAGGTGTAGGTAGACCTCACAGTGAAATGCTGAATACAACAGGTGTAGTAGACCTCACAGTGAAATGCTGAATACAACAGGTGTAGTAGACCTCAGTGAAATGCTGAATACAACAGGTGTAGTAGACCTTACAGTGAAATGCTGAATACAACAGGTGTAGTAGACCTTACAGTGAAATGCTGAATACAACTGGTGTAGGTAGTTCACCTCACAGTGAAATGCTGAATACAACAGGTGTAGTAGACCTTACAGTGAAATGCTGAATACAACAGGCGTAGGTAGACCTCACAGTGAAATGCTGAATACAACAGGTGTAGTAGACCTCAGTGAAATGCTGAATACAACAGGTGTAGTAGACCTCACAGTGAAATGCTGAATACAACAGGTGTAGTAGACCTCACAGTGAAATGCTGAATACAACAGGTGTAGTAGACCTTACAGTGAAATGCTGAATACAACAGGTGTAGTAGACCTTACAGTGAAATGCTGAATACAACAGGTGTAGGTAGACCTTACAGTGAAATGCTGAATACAACAGGTGTAGTAGACCTCACAGTGAAATGCTGAATACAACAGGTGTAGGTAGACCTTACAGTGAAATGCTGAATACAACAGGTGTAGTAGACCTTACAGTGAAATGCTGAATACAACAGGTGTAGTAGACCTCACAGTGAAATGCTGAATACAACAGGTGTAGTAGACCTTACAGTGAAATGCTGAATACAACAGGTGTAGTAGACCTTACAGTGAAATGCTGACTACAACAGGTGTAGTAGACCTCACAGTGAAATGCTGAATACAACAGGTGTAGTAGACCTCACAGTGAAATGCTGAATACAACAGGTGTAGTAGACCTTACAGTGAAATGCTGAATACAACAGGTGTAGTAGACCTTACAGTGAAATGCTGAATACAACAGGTGTAGTAGACCTCACAGTGAAATGCTGAATACAACAGGTGTAGTAGACCTTACAGTGAAATGCTGAATACAACAGGTGTAGTAGACCTTACAGTGAAATGCTGACTACAACAGGTGTAGTAGACCTCACAGTGAAATGCTGAATACAACAGGTGTAGTAGACCTCACAGTGAAATGCTGAATACAACAGGTGTAGTAGACCTTACAGTGAAATGCTGAATACAACAGGTGTAGTAGACCTCACAGTGAAATGCTGAATACAACAGGTGTAGGTAGACCTCACAGTGAAATGCTGAATACAACAGGTGTAGTAGACCTCACAGTGAAATGCCGACTTTACAAGCCCTCAACAGCAGTAAAATATCAATAGCAAAAGCTATATACAGGGGGTGTATATAGAGGGATATACACACCATATATACACCTGTATATACAGGGGGTGTATATAGAGGGATATACACACCATATATACACCTGTATATACAGGGGGTGTATATAGAGGGATATACACACCATATATACACCTGTATATACAGGGGGTGTATATAGAGGGATATACACACCATATATACACCTGTATATACAGGGGGTGTATATAGAGGGATATACACACCATATATACACCTGTATATACAGGTGGGCGACCAACTGCCAGTTGTAGCTCAATCTTGGGTGCAATGATCACATTCCCGTACTGACTGACTGTGTGGAGGCTCAGTGATTTAACGTTACGTTAGCCTACACGCTACACCAGTAAAGGAATAACATGTATAGCTGTCGACTATATTAGCCACGACTTAACGTTCTTTTTGCAGCTTCAGATGTCTCACAAAGTTGGAAATTGTCGGTAATTTAGTTCTCGCATGTTATTGCAAGTTGCAATCCGTTTTTTTGTTGATACAGCGTCGTCTTTATGTCTGAAAATAATCACGAGTCATTGGTGTTAAAGTCAAGTCGAGTTGCAAGTCATCATATTTGTGACTCGAGTCTGTCTCGAGTCCAAGTCGTGTGACTCATGTCCATACCTCTGGTAGAAGCTGTTAAAAGGCCTCTTGGACCTCGACTTGGCGCTCCGGTACCGCTTTCCGTGCGGAAGCAGAGAGAACAGTCTATGACTAGGGTGGCTGGAGTCTTTGATCATTTTTAGGGCCTTCCTCTGACACCACCTGATATAGAGGTCCTGGATGGCAGGCAGCTTAGCCCCAGTGATGTACTGGGCTGTACGCATTACCCTCTATAGTGCCTTGCGGTTAGAGGCCAAAGAGTTGCAATACCAGTAAGTGATGCAACCATGCTCTCTGGTGCAGCTATAGAATGTTTTGAGGATCTGGGGACACATGCCAAACCTTTTCAGTCTCCTGAGGGGAAAAGGTTTTAATCTGCCCTCTTCACGACTGTCTTAGTATGTTTGAATCATGATAGTTTGTCGGCGATGTGGACACCAAGGAACTTGAAGCTCTGAACCTGCTCCACTACAGCCCGTCGACGAGAATGGGGACGTGCTCAGTCCTCCTTTTCCTGTAGTCCACAATCATCTCCTTTGTCTTGATCATGTTGAGGGAGAGGTTGTTGTCCTGGCACCACACGGCCAGGTCTCTGACCTCCTCCCTATAGGCTGTCTCATCGTTGTCGGTGATCAGGTCTACCACTGTTGTGTTGTCAGCAAACTTGATGATGGTGTTGGAGTCGTGCCTGACCGTGCAGTCATGAGTGAACAGGGAGTACAGGAGGGGACTGAGCACGCACCCCTGAGGGGCCCCCGTGTTGAGGATCAGCGTGGCGGATGTGTTGTTACCTACCCTCACCATCTGGGGGCGGCCCGTTAGGAAGTCCAGGATCCAGTTGCAGAGGGAGGTGTTTAGTCCCAGGGTCCTTAGCTTAGTGATGAGCATCGAGGGCACTATGGTGTTGAACGCTGAGCTGTAGTCAATGAATAACATTCTCACATAGGTGTTCCTCTTATCCAGGAGTGAAAGGACAGTGTGGAGTGCAATAGATATTACATCATCTGTGGATCTGTTTGGGCGGTATGCAAATTGGAGTGAGATAACACAACATAATCTCTCATGGACAGACCCTTGTGGACAGATGAAACGGAGAGAATCTGTCAAGGCTAACATATAATTATTAGATTACGAGCAGCAATAGTTCCTGGTTTTGAGTTTTCATCATTGATTATTTTGTCCAATCAGGAATGGGCCAAGGTGGAGCTTAAACTGATGTTGTGATTTTCAAGCCTGTCTGAGGATGATAAACAGTTTCTACTAGATTCTACAGCCACAAAGTCAAATTGGCCATATCTAAAAATATGCACGCAAAAAAAAAAAAGTTTTATTTTTGGCAACGATAAACACGGGTGAAATACGCAGATAGAAGGAACTTGACCTAGAGTTTCTGTTTGTTAGGGAGGAGACTTCGCTTCTTTCCTTGGTACAAAGATAATCACAATTATTAGATGTAGAGATGTTGTAGATCTGGTAGAGTCTGTCCGTGGTTATAGAGAGATGTAGGTTTGGATGTCTGTCCCTGGTTATAGAGAGATGTAGGTTTGGTAGAGTCTGTCCCTGGTTAGAGAGAGATGTAGGTTTGGATGTCTGTCCCTGGTTATAGAGAGATGTAGGTTTGGTGGAGTCTGTCCCTGGTTAGAGAGAGATGTAGGTTTGGATGTCTGTCCCTGGTTATAGAGAGATGTAGGTTTGGTGGAGTCTGTCCCTGGTTAGAGAGAGATGTAGGTTTGGTGGAGTCTGTCCCTGGTTATAGAGAGATGTAGGTTTGGTAGAAACTGTCCCTGGTTATAGAGAGATGTAGGTTTGGTAGAGTCTGTCCCTGGTTATAGAGAGATGTAGGTTTGGTGGAGTCTGTCCCTGGTTAGAGAGAGATGTAGGTTTGGTAGAGTCTGTCCCTGGTTATAGAGAGATGTAGGTTTGGTGGAGTCTGTCCCTGGTTAGAGAGAGATGTAGGTTTGGTAGAGTCTGTCCCTGGTTAGAGAGAGATGTAGGTTTGGTGGAGTCTGTCCCTGGTTAGAGAGAGATGTAGGTTTGGTAGAGTCTGTCCCTGGTTATAGAGAGATGTAGGTTTGGTGGAGTCTGTCCCTGGTTATAGAGAGATGTAGGTTTGGTAGAGTCTGTCCCTGGTTATAGAGAGATGTAGGTTTGGTAGAGTCTGTCCCTGGTTATAGAGAGATGTAGGTTTGGTGGAGTCTGTCCCTGGTTAGAGAGAGATGTAGGTTTGGTAGAGTCTGTCCCTGGTTATAGAGAGATGTAGGTTTGGTGGAGTCTGTCCCTGGTTAGAGAGAGATGTAGGTTTGGTAGAGTCTGTCCCTGGTTATAGAGAGATGTACGTTTGGTAGAGTCTGTCCCTGGTTAGAGAGAGATGTAGGTTTGGTAGAGTCTGTCCCTGGTTATAGAGAGATGTAGGTTTGGTGGAGTCTGTCCCTGGTTATAGAGAGATGTAGGTTTGGTAGAGTCTGTCCCTGGTTATAGAGAGATGTAGGTTTGGTAGAGTCTGTCCCTGGTTATAGAGAGATGTAGGTTTGGTAGAGTCTGTCCCTGGTTATAGAGAGATTACATTTTATTTGTCACATAGAGAGATGTAGAGACGTACAGCTCTGTTACCATAGAGAGATGTAGAGACGTACAGCTCTGTTACCATAGAGAGATGGAGAGACGTACAGGACGAGGTGTGTGTGTGTGTCTGTGTGTGTGCATATCTTCCCCATTTCTTATAGAGAGGCCTAGACCATCCTTCCTTCAGGCTGTTTATCACACACAGCTCCTCAGAGACCACTGGCCAGATGGACAGGGAGATTAACATAAACACACAGCTCCTCAGAGACCACTGGCCAGATGGACAGGGAGATTAAACACACAGCTCCTCAGAGACCACTGGCCAGATGGACAGGGAGATCAAACACACAGCTCCTCAGAGACCACTGGCCAGATGTACAGGGAGATTAAACACACAGCTCCTCAGAGACCACTGGCCAGATGTACAGGGAGATTAAACACACAGCTCCTCAGAGACCACTGGCCAGATGGACAGGGAGATTAACATAAACACACAGCTCCTCAGAGACCACTGGCCAGATGGACAGGGAGATTAAACACACAGCTCCTCAGAGACCACTGGCCAGATGTACAGGGAGATTAACATAAACACACAGCTCCCCAGAGACCACTAGCCAGATGTACAGGGAGATTAACATAAACACACAGCTCCCCAGAGACTACTGGCCAGATGTACAGGGAGATTAACATAAACACACAGCTCCCCAGAGACCACTGGCCAGATGGACAGGGAGATTAACATAAACACACAGATCCCCAGAGACCACTGGCCAGATGTACAGGGAGATTAAACACACAGCTCCCCAGAGACCACTGGCCAGATGGACAGGGAGATTAACATAAACACACAGCTCCTCAGAGACCACTGGCCAGATGTACAGGGAGATTAAACACACAGCTCCTCAGAGACCACTGGCCAGATGTACAGGGAGATTAACATAAACACACAGCTCCCCAGAGACCACTAGCCAGATGTACAGGGAGATTAATATAAACACACAGCTCCCCAGAGACCACTGGCCAGATGTACAGGGAGATTAACATAAACACACAGCTCCCCAGAGACCACTGGCCAGATGGACAGGGATATTAACATAAACACACAGCTCCCCAGAGACCACTGGCCAGATGTACAGGGAGATTAACATAAACACACAGCTCCCCAGAGACCACTGGCCAGATGGACAGGGAGATTAACATAAACACACAGATCCCCAGAGACCACTGGCCAGATGTACAGGGAGATTAAACACACAGCTCCCCAGAGACCACTGGCCAGATGGACAGGGAGATTAACATAAACACACAGCTCCACAGAGACCACTGGCCAGATGTACAGGGAGATTAAACACACAGCTTCTCAGAGACCACTGGCCAGATGGACAGGGAGATTAACATAAACACACAGCTACCCAGAGACCACTAGCCAGATGTACAGGGAGAGACATTTGCTGTATATAAGACACAAACTCATTGGAAAACATCTCAAATGTTGTTGTTTTTTCATGTACAATGTAAACAGTAGTCAGTAGGGAAAGGTTGTATCTATCATATCGTGCCAGAAATGAACTGAACTGTTGAAAAGCTGTTACCGCAGGAGAGGAAACTCATAGAAGGGACTTGAAACTGTTTAGGAGAGGTGGAGGTGGTATGTCATGTGTTGTTGAATACTGTCAGTCTTCATTAAGGCAGTATGCTGCTCGTCTGTTCTCTGTCATCAGTCTTCATTAAGGCAGTATGCTGCTCGTCTGTTCTCTGTCATCAGTCTTCATTAAGGCAGTATGCTGCTCGTCTGTTCTCTGTCATCAGTCTTCATTAAGGCAGGATGCTGCTCGTCTGTTCTCTGTCATCAGTCTTCATTAAGGCAGTATGCTGCTCGTCTGTTCTCTGTCAGTCTTCATTAAGGCAGTATGCTGCTCGTCTGTTCTCTGTCATCAGTCTTCATTAAGGCAGTATGCTGCTCGTCTGTTCTCCGTCATCAGTCTTCATTAAGGCAGGATGCTGCTCGTCTGTTCTCTGTCAGTCTTCATTAAGGCAGGATGCTGCTCGTCTGTTCTCTGTCAGTCTTCATTAAGGCAGTATGCTGCTCGTCTGTTCTCTGTCAGTCTTCATTAAGGCAGTATGCTACTCGTCTGTTCTCTGTCAGTCTTCATTAAGGCAGTATGCTGCTCGTCTGTTCTCTGTCAGTCTTCATTAAGGCAGGATGCTGCTCGTCTGTTCTCTGTCAGTCTTCATTAAGGCAGTATGCTGCTCGTCTGTTCTCTGTCAGTCTTCATTAAGGCAGTATGCTACTCGTCTGTTCTCTGTCAGTCTTCATTAAGGCAGGATGCTGCTCGTCTGTTCTCTGTCAGTCTTCATTAAGGCAGTATGCTGCTCATCTGTTCTCTGTCAGTCTTCATTAAGGCAGTATGCTGCTCGTCTGTTCTCTGTCAGTCTTCATTAAGGCAGTATGCTACTCGTCTGTTCTCTGTCAGTCTTCATTAAGGCAGTATGCTGCTCGTCTGTTCTCTGTCATCAGTCTTCATTAAGGCAGGATGCTGCTCGTCTGTTCTCTGTCATCAGTCTTCATTAAGGCAGTATGCTGCTCGTCTGTTCTCTGTCAGTCTTCATTAAGGCAGTATGCTGCTCGTCTGTTCTCTGTCATCAGTCTTCATTAAGGCAGGATGCTTCCCGTCTGTTCTCTGTCATCAGTCTTCATTAAGGCAGTATGCTGCTTGTCTGTTCTCTGTCAGTCTTCATTAAGGCAGTATGCTGCTCGTCTGTTCTCTGTCATCAGTCTTCATTAAGGCAGTATGCTGCTCGTCTGTTCTCTGTCATCAGTCTTCATTAAGGCAGTATGCTGCTCGTCTGTTCTCTGTCATCAGTCTTCATTAAGGCAGTATGCTGCTCGTCTGTTCTCTGTCAGTCTTCATTAAGGCAGGATACTGCTCATCTGTTCTCTGTCATCAGTCTTCATTAAGGCAGTATGCTGCTCGTCTGTTCTCTGTCAGTCTCCATTAAGGCAGTATGCTACTCGTCTGTTCTCTGTCAGTCTTCATTAAGGCAGGATGCTGCTCGTCTGTTCTCTGTCAGTCTTCATTAAGGCAGGATGCTGCTCGTCTGTTCTCTGTCAGTCTTCATTAAGGCAGTATGCTGCTCGTCTGTTCTCTGTCAGTCTTCATTAAGGCAGTATGCTACTCGTCTGTTCTCTGTCATCAGTCTTCATTAAGGCAGTATGCTGCTCGTCTGTTCTCTGTCATCAGTCTTCATTAAGGCAGTATGCTGCTCGTCTGTTCTCTGTCAGTCTTCATTAAGGCAGGATGCTGCTCGTCTGTTCTCTGTCATCAGTCTTCATTAAGGCAGTATGCTGCTCGTCTGTTCTCTGTCATCAGTCTTCAATAAGGCAGTATGCTGCTCGTCTGTTCTCTGTCAGTCTTCATTAAGGCAGTATGCTGCTCGTCTGTTCTCTGTCAGTCTTCATTAAGGCAGTATGCTGCTCGTCTGTTCTCTGTCATCAGTCTTCATTAAGGCAGTATGCTGCTCGTTTGTTCTCTGTCAGTCTTCATTAAGGCAGTATGCTGCTCGTCTGTTCTCTGTCATCAGTCTTCATTAAGGCAGTATGCTGCTCGTCTGTTGTCTGTCAGTCTTCATTAAGGCAGTATGCTGCTCGTCTGTTCTCTGTCAGTCTTCATTAAGGCAGTATGCTGCTCGTCTGTTCTCTGTCAGTCTTCATTAAGGCAGTATGCTACTCGTCTGTTCTCTGTCAGTCTTCATTAAGGCAGGATACTGCTCGTCTGTTCTCTGTCAGTCTTCATTAAGGCAGTATGCTGCTCGTCTGTTCTCTGTCAGTCTTCATTAAGGCAGTATGCTGCTCGTCTGTTCTCTGTCATCAGTCTTCATTAAGGCAGGATGCTGCTCGTCTGTTCTCTGTCAGTCTTCATTAAGGCAGTATGCTGCTCGTCTGTTCTCTGTCAGTCTTCATTAAGGCAGTATGCTGCTCGTCTGTTCTCTGTCATCAGTCTTCATTAAGGCAGTATGCTGCTCGTCTGTTCTCTGTCATCAGTCTTCAATAAGGCAGTATGCTGCTCGTCTGTTCTCTGTCAGTCTTCATTAAGGCGTATGCTGCTCGTCTGTTCTCTGTCAGTCTTCATTAAGGCAGTATGCTGCTCGTCTGTTCTCTGTCATCAGTCTTCATTAAGGCAGTATGCTGCTCGTCTGTTCTCTGTCAGTCTTCATTAAGGCAGTATGCTGCTCGTCTGTTCTCTGTCAGTCTTCATTAAGGCAGGATGCTGCTCGTCTGTTCTCTGTCATCAGTCTTCATTAAGGCAGGATGCTGCTCGTCTGTTCTCTGTCAGTCTTCACTAAGGCAGTATGCTGCTCGTCTGTTCTCTGTCAGTCTTCATTAAGGCAGTATGCTACTCGTCTGTTCTCTGTCAGTCTTCATTAAGGCAGGATGCTGCTCGTCTGTTCTCTGTCAGTCTTCATTAAGGCAGTATGCTGCTCGTCTGTTCTCTGTCAGTCTTCATTAAGGCAGTATGCTGCTCGTCTGTTCTCTGTCATCAGTCTTCATTAAGGCAGGATGCTGCTCGTCTGTTCTCTGTCAGTCTTCATTAAGGCAGTATGCTGCTCGTCTGTTCTCTGTCAGTCTTCATTAAGGCAGTATGCTGCTCGTCTGTTCTCTGTCATCAGTCTTCATTAAGGCAGTATGCTGCTCGTCTGTTCTCTGTCAGTCTTCATTAAGGCAGTATGCTGCTCGTCTGTTCTGTCATCAGTCTTCATTAAGGCAGGATGCTGCTCGTCTGTTCTCTGTCAGTCTCCATTAAGGCAGTATGTTGCTCGTCTGTTCTCTGTCAGTCTTCATTAAGGCAGTATGCTGCTCGTCTGTTCTCTGTCATCAGTCTTCATTAAGGCAGGATGCTGCTCGTCTGTTCTCTGTCAGTCTCCATTAAGGCAGTATGTTGCTCGTCTGTTCTCTGTCAGTCTTCATTAAGGCAGTATGCTGCTCGTCTGTTCTCTGTCATCAGTCTTCATTAAGGCAGTATGCTGCTCGTCTGTTCTCTGTCAGTCTTCATTAAGGCAGTATGCTGCTCGTCTGTTCTCTGTCAGTCTTCATTAAGGCAGTATGCTGCTCGTCTGTTCTCTGTCAGTCTTCATTAAGGCAGTATGCTGCTCGTCTATTCTCTGTCATCAGTCTTCATTAAGGCAGTATGCTGCTCGTCTTTTCTCTGTCAGTCTTCATTAAGGCAGGATGCTGCTCGTCTGTTCTCTGTCAGTCTTCATTAAGGCAGGATGCTGCTCATCTGTTCTCTGTCAGTCTTCATTAAGGCAGTATGCTGCTCGTCTGTTCTCTGTCATCAGTCTTCATTAAGGCAGTATGCTGCTCGTCTGTTCTCTGTCAGTCTTCATTAAGGCAGTATGCTGCTCGTCTGTTCTCTGTCAGTCTTCATTAAGGCAGTATGCTGCTCGTCTGTTCTCTGTCAGTCTTCATTAAGGCAGTATGCTGCTCGTCTGTTCTCTGTCATCAGTCTTCATTAAGGCAGCATGCTGCTCGTCTGTTCTCTGTCAGTCTTCATTAAGGCAGTATGCTACTCGTCTGTTCTCTGTCAGTCTTCATTAAGGCAGTATGCTGCTCGTCTGTTCTCTGTCAGTCTTCATTAAGGCAGTATGCTACTCGTCTGTTCTCTGTCAGTCTTCATTAAGGCAGTATGCTGCTCGTCTGTTCTCTGTCAGTCTTCATTAAGGCAGTATGCTACTCGTCTGTTCTCTGTCAGTCTTCATTAAGGCAGTATGCTGCTCGTCTGTTCTCTGTCAGTCTTCATTAAGGCAGGATGCTGCTCGTCTGTTCTCTGTCAGTCTTCATTAAGGCAGTATGCTGCTCGTCTGTTCTCTGTCAGTCTTCATTAAGGCAGGATGCTGCTCGTCTGTTCTCTGTCAGTCTTCATTAAGGCAGTATGCTGCTCGTCTGTTCTCTGTCAGTCTTCATTAAGGCAGTATGCTGCTCGTCTCTTCTCTGTCAGTCTTCATTAAGCAACCACTGGCTGCCGGAGAGAGAGAGAGGGGTGTGTTGGGGGGGGGGGGGGATTTCAGCATGTTTTCCCTATTATAGTGTTATAGAGAGGACTTCCCTATTATAGTGTTATAGAGAGGACTTCCCTATTATAGTGTTATAGAGAGGACTTCCGTATTATAGTGTTATAGAGAGGACTTCCCTATTATATTGTTATAGAGAGGACTTCCCTATTATAGTGTTATAGAGAGGACTTCCCTATTATAGTGTTATAGAGAGGACTTCCCTATTATAGTGTTATAGAGAGGACTTCCCTATTATAGTATTATAGAGAGGACTTCCCCATTATAGTGTTATAGATAGGACTTCCCATTGTAGTGTTATAGAGAGGACTTCCCTATTATAGTGTTATAGAGAGGACTTCCCTATTGTAGTGTTATAGAGAGGACTTCCCTATTATAGTGTTATAGAGAGGACTTCCCTATTGTAGTGTTATAGAGAGGACTTCCCTATTGTAGTGTTATAGAGAGGACTTCCCTATTGTAGTGTTATAGAGAGGACTTCCCTATTATAGTGTTATAGAGAGGACTTCCCTATTATAGTGTTATAGAGAGGACTTCCCTATTATAGTGTTATAGAGAGGACTTCCCTATTGTAGTGTTATAGAGAGGACTTCCCTATTATAGTGTTATAGAGAGGACTTCCCTATTGTAGTGTTATAGAGAGGACTTCCCTATTATAGTGTTATAGAGAGGACTTCCCTATTATAGTGTTATAGAGAGGACTTCCCTATTATAGTGTTATAGAGAGGACTTCCCTATTATAGTGTTATAGAGAGGACTTCCCTATTCTATTACCAGAAAGAGTCTGCCTGTGAAAGCTGGTCTTTAGAGTCTGCATTGCAGTGTGTGTAAACTTTCTGATTGACAGGCAGTGAGGCAGATACGGATGTGTCAGTGTCCTTAGTAGTCTCCTAGACAGCTGGTAGTCTCCTAGACAGCTGGTAGTCTCCTAGATATCTAGTAGTCTCCTAGACAGCTGGTAGTCTCCTAGACAGCTAGTATTAGCTCTACTCTACTCTACTCTACCCTACCCTGCTTCTACCCTGCTCTACTCTACTCTACCCTATCCTGCTTCTACCCTGCTCTACTCTACCCTACCCTGCTCTACCCTGCTCTACTATATTCTACTCTATCCTACCCTGCTTCTACCCTGCTCTACCCTGCTCTACTCTACTCTACTCTACTCTACCCTGTTCTACCCTGCTCTACTCTACTCTACTCTACCGTACCCTGCTCTACCCTGCTCTACCCTGCTCTACTCTACTCTACCCTACCCTGCTTCTACTGTACTCTACTCTACCCTGCTCTACTCTACTCTACCCTACTCTACTCTATCCTTCCTCTACCCTACCCTGCTCTACTCTACCCTACTCTACTCTACTCTACACTACTCTACTCTACCCTGCTATACCCTACTCTACTCTACTCTACTCTACCCTGCTCTACCCTGCTCTACTCTACTCTACTCTACCCTGCTTCTACTCTACTCTACTCTACTCTACTCTACCCTACCCTGCCTCTACCCAGCTCTACTCTACTCTACCCTACTCTACTCTATCCTTCCTCCACCCTACCCTGCTCTACTCTACTCTACTCTACTCTACCCTGTTCTACTCTACTCTACTCTACTCTACTCTACTCTACCCTACTCTACCCAGCTCTACTCTACTCTACTCTACTCTATCCTTCCTCTACTCTACTCTACTCTACTCTACTCTACTCTACTCTACTCTACTCTACTCTACTCTAACCTGCTCTACCCTACCCTGCTCTACTCTACTCTACCCTGCCTCTACCCTGCTCTGCTCTACTCTACTCTATTCTACTCTATCCTTCCTCTACTCTACTCTACTCTACTCTACTCTACTCTACTCTACTCTACTCTACTCTACTCTACCCAGCTCTACTCTACTCTACTCTATCCTTCCTCTACTCTACTCTACTCTACTGTACTGTACTGTACTGTACTCTACTCTACTCTACTCTACTCTACTCTACTCTACTCTACTCTACTCTAACCTGCTCTATCCTACCCTGCTCTACTCTACTCTACTCTACCCTGCCTCTACCCTGCTCTGCTCTACTCTACTCTATTCTACTCTATTCTACTCTACTCTACTCTACTCTACTCTACCCTGCTCTACCCTACCCTGCTCTACTCTACTCTACTCTACCCTGCCTCTACCCTGCTCTACTCTACTCTACCCTACACTGCTTCTAACCTGCTCGACTCTACTCTACTCTATCCTTCCTCTACCCTGCTCTACTCTACTCTACCCTGCTCTACCCTGCTCTACTCTACTCTACTCTACCCTGCTTCTACTCTACTCTACTCTACTCTACCCTACCCTGCTTCTTCTCTGCTCTACTCTACTCTACCCTACTCTACTCTATCCTTCCTCTACCCTACCCTGCTCTACTCTACTCTACTCTACCCTGCTCTACCCTACTCTACTCTACTCTACTCTACTCTACCCTGCTCTACTCTACTCTACTCTACTCTACCCTACTCTACCCAGCTCTACTCTACTCTACTCTACTCTACTCTATCCTTCCTCTACTCTACTCTACTCTACTCTAACCTGCTCTACCCTACCCTGCTCTACTCTACTGTACTCTATTCTACTCTACTCTACTCTATTCTACTCTACTCTACCCTGCCTCTACCCTACCCTGCTCTAATCTACTCTACTCTACTCTACTCTACTCTACCCTGCCTCTACCCTGCTCTACTCTACTCTACCCTACACTGCTTCTACCCTGCTCGACTCTACTCTACTCTATCCTTCCTCTACCCTGCTCTACTCCACTCTACCCTGCTCCACCCTGCTCTACCCTACTCTACTCTACTCTACTCTACTCTACTCTATCCTTCCTCCAGCCTGCTTCACAAAGCAGCACGAAGCAGACAACAGCACAGAGTAACATCTTCGGTCGGCCACAGAATAATGGGCTCGTTGCATTTTTAATGTCGTCCCACTTTGTACCAACCAGACCAGCAGTCTCTGATGCATCCTGGGCATGTAAAGGCCCCGTCCTGATGTTTTCCCTTATACCCTCCGGCTCTAAAAGCAAGTGGGCTAAGTGCCCAACGAAGACTACATCAGGTCACGATACATTGAGAAGACTGAGGATAGTGCACTTCTTTTGACCAGAGCCGTGTGTGACCTGTTCAAAAGTAGTGCAATACATAGGAATTTGGGACGCATGGCAGAGAGGTGTAACCTCCAGCTAGGAGGAGAGAGATGTAACCTCCAGCTAGGAGGAGAGAGATGTAACCTCCAGCTAGGAGGAGAGAGATGTAACCTCCAGCTAGGAGGAGAGAGATGTAACCTCCAGCTAGGAGGAGAGAGATGTAACCTCCAGCTAGGAGGAGAGAGATGTAACCTCCAGCTAGGAGGAGAGAGATTTAACCTCCAGCTAGGAGGAGAGAGATTTAACCTCCAGCTAGGAGGAGAGAGATGTAACCTCCAGCTAGGAGGAGAGAGATGTAACCTCCAGCTAGGAGGAGAGAGATGTAACCTCCAGCTAGGAGGAGAGAGATGTAACCTCCAGCTAGGAGGAGAGAGAGGTGTAATCTCCAGCTAGGAGGAGAGAGGTGTAACCTCCAGCTAGGAGGAGAGAGATGTAACCTCCAGCTAGGAGGAGAGAGATGTAACCTCCAGCTAGGAGGAGAGAGGTGTAACCTCCAGCTAGGAGGAGAGAGATGTAACCTCCAGCTAGGAGGAGAGAGATGTAACCTCCAGCTAGGAGGAGAGAGATGTAACCTCCAGCTAGGAGGAGAGAGATGTAACCTCCAGCTAGGAGGAGAGAGATGTAACCTCCAGCTAGGAGGAGAGAGATGTAACCTCCAGCTAGGAGGAGAGAGAGGTGTAACCTCCAGCTAGGAGGAGAGAGATGTAACCTCCAGCTAGGAGGAGAGAGGTGTAACCTCCAGCTAGGAGGAGAGAGAGGTGTAACCTCCAGCTAGGAGGAGAGAGGTGTAACCTCCAGCTAGGAGGAGAGAGGTGTAACCTCCAGCTAGGAGGAGAGAGATGTAACCTCCAGCTAGGAGGAGAGAGATGTAACCTCCAGCTAGGAGCAGAGAGATTTAACCGCCAACTAGGAGTAGAGAGATGTAACCTCCAACTATGAGGAGAGTGATGTAACCTTCAGCTAGGAGGAGAGAGATGTAACCTCCAGCTAGGAGGAGAGAGATGTAACCTCCAGCTAGGAGTAGAGAGATGGATCAGTGTGTATATGTGATCTACAGCAACAATATCCTGTTGTGAATGTTACGATGTCATAGTACTTGGGCAGTGTGTCTATAGTGAATGTTAATGGCAGGATGCAGACATTAGACAGAATGCAGACATTAGACAGGATGCAGACTTGAGACAGGATGCAAACATTAGACAGGATGCAGACATTAGACAGGATGCAGACATTAGACAGGATGCAGACATTAGACAGGATGCAGACATTAGACAGGATGCAGACTTGAGACAGGATGCAGACATTAGACAGGATGTGGACTTGAGACAGGATGCAGACATTAGACAGGATGCAGACATTAGACAGGATGCAGACTTGAGACAGGATGCAGACATTAGACAGGATACAGACATTAGACAGGATGCAGACATTAGACAGAATGCAGACATTAGACAGGATGCAGACATTAGACAGGATGCAGACATTAGACAGGATGCAGACTTGAGACAGGATGCAGACATTAGACAGGATGCAGACTTGAGACAGGATACAGACTTGAGACAGGATGCAGACTTTAGACAGGATGCAGACTTTAGACAGGATGCAGACTTTAGACAGGATGCAGACTTTAGACAGGATGCAGACATTAGACAGGATGCAGACATTAGACAGGATGGAGACATTAGACAGGATGCAGACATTAGACAGGATGCAGACTACAAACATGATACAGACATTAGACAGGATGCAGACTACAAACATGATACAGACATTAGACAGGATGCAGACATTAGACAGGATGCAGACATTAGACAGGATACAGACATTAGACAGGATGCAGACATTAGACAGGATGCAGACATTAGACAGGATGCAGACATTAGACAGGATGCAGACATTAGACAGGATGCAGACATTAGACAGGATGCAGACATTAGACAGGATGCAGACATTAGACAAGATGCAGACATTAGACAGGATGCAGACATTAGACAGGATGCAGACATTAGACAAGATGCAGACATTAGACAGGATGCAGACATTAGACAGGATGGAGACATTAGACAAGATGCAGACATTAGACAGGATGCAGACATTAGACAGGATGCAGACATTAGACAGGATGCAGACATTAGACAGGATGCAGACTTTAGACAGGATGCAGACTACAAACATGATACAGACCTCCTCTGTCACGTCATCCTCTATCCTCTCCCTGTAGGCTGTTTTAACATGATACAGACCTCCTCTGTCACGTCATCCTCTATCCACTCCCTGTAGGCTGTTTTAACATGATACAGACCTCCTCTGTCGCGCCATCCTCTATCCACTCCCTGTAGGCTGTTTTAACATGATACAGACCTCCTCTGTCGCCCCATCCTCTATCCACTCCCTGTAGGCTGTTTTAACATGATACAGACCTCCTCTGTCTCGTCATCCTCTATCCTCTCCCTGTAGGCTGTTTTAACATGATACAGACCTCCTCTGTCGCGCCATCCTCTATCCACTCCCTGTAGGCTGTTTTAACATGATACAGACCTCCTCTGTCGCCCCATCCTCTATCCACTCCCTGTAGGCTGTTTTAACATGATACAGACCTCCTCTGTCACGTCATCCTCTATCCACTCCCTGTAGGCTGTTTTAACATGATACAGACCTCCTCTGTCACGTCATCCTCTATCCTCTCCCTGTAGGCTGTTTTAACATGATACAGACCTCCTCTGTCGCGTCATCCTCTATCCACTCCCTGTAGGCTGTTTTAACATGATACAGACCTCCTCTGTCGCCCCATCCTCTATCCACTCCCTGTAGGCTGTTTTAACATGATACAGACCTCCTCTGTCGCGTCATCCTCTATCCACTCCCTGTAGGCTGTTTTAACATGATACAGACCTCCTCTGTCGCATCATCCTCTATCCACTCCCTGTAGGCTGTTTTAACATGATACAGACCTCCTCTGTCGCCCCATCCTCTATCCACTCCCTGTAGGCTGTTTTAACATGATACAGACCTCCTCTGTCACGCCATCCTCTATCCACTCCCTGTAGGCTGTTTTAACATGATACAGACCTCCTCTGTCGCGTCATCCTCTATCCTCTCCCTGTAGGCTGTTTTAACATGATACAGACCTCCTCTGTCACGTCATCCTCTATCCACTCCCTGTAGGCTGTTTTAACATGATACAGACCTCCTCTGTCGCGTCATCCTCTATCCACTCCCTGTAGGCTGTTTTAACATGATACAGACCTCCTCTGTCACGTCATCCTCTATCCACTCCCTGTAGGCTGTTTTAACATGATACAGACCTCCTCTGTCGCGCCATCCTCTATCCACTCCCTGTAGGCTGTTTTAACATGATACAGACCTCCTCTGTCGCGTCATCCTCTATCCACTCCCTGTAGGCTGTTTTAACATGATGCAGACCCCCTCTGTCGCCCCATCCTCTATCCACTCCCTGTAGGCTGTTTTAACATGATACAGACCTCCTCTGTCGCGCCATCCTCTATCCACTCCCTGTAGGCTGTTTTAACATGATACAGACCTCCTCTGTCGCCCCATCCTCTATCCACTCCCTGTAGGCTGTTTTAACATGATACAGACCTCCTCTGTCTCGTCATCCTCTATCCTCTCCCTGTAGGCTGTTTTAACATGATACAGACCTCCTCTGTCGCCCCATCCTCTATCCACTCCCTGTAGGCTGTTTTAACATGATACAGACCTCCTCTGTCGCCCCATCCTCTATCCACTCCCTGTAGGCTGTTTTAACATGATACAGACCTCCTCTGTCACGTCATCCTCTATCCACTCCCTGTAGGCTGTTTTAACATGATACAGACCTCCTCTGTCACGTCATCCTCTATCCTCTCCCTGTAGGCTGTTTTAACATGATACAGACCTCCTCTGTCGCGTCATCCTCTATCCACTCCCTGTAGGCTGTTTTAACATGATACAGACCTCCTCTGTCGCCCCATCCTCTATCCACTCCCTGTAGGCTGTTTTAACATGATACAGACCTCCTCTGTCGCGTCATCCTCTATCCACTCCCTGTAGGCTGTTTTAACATGATACAGACCTCCTCTGTCGCGTCATCCTCTATCCACTCCCTGTAGGCTGTTTTAACATGATACAGACCTCCTCTGTCGCCCCATCCTCTATCCACTCCCTGTAGGCTGTTTTAACATGATACAGACCTCCTCTGTCACGCCATCCTCTATCCACTCCCTGTAGGCTGTTTTAACATGATACAGACCTCCTCTGTCGCGTCATCCTCTATCCTCTCCCTGTAGGCTGTTTTAACATGATACAGACCTCCTCTGTCACGTCATCCTCTATCCACTCCCTTTAGGCTGTTTTAACATGATACAGACCTCCTCTGTCGCGTCATCCTCTATCCACTCCCTGTAGGCTGTTTTAACATGATACAGACCTCCTCTGTCACGTCATCCTCTATCCACTCCCTGTAGGCTGTTTTAACATGATACAGACCTCCTCTGTCGCGTCATCCTCTATCCACTCCCTGTAGGCTGTTTTAACATGATACAGACCTCCTCTGTCGCGCCATCCTCTATCCACTCCCTGTAGGCTGTTTTAACATGATACAGACCTCCTCTGTCGCGTCATCCTCTATCCACTCCCTGTAGGCTGTTTTAACATGATACAGACCTCCTCTGTCACGTCATCCTCTATCCACTCCCTGTAGGCTGTTTTAACATGATACAGACCTCCTCTGTCGCGCCATCCTCTATCCACTCCCTGTAGGCTGTTTTAACATGATACAGACCTCCTCTGTCACGTCATCCTCTATCCACTCCCTGTAGGCTGTTTTAACATGATACAGACCCCCTCTGTCGCCCCATCCTCTATCCACTCCCTGTAGGCTGTTTTAACATGATACAGACCTCCTCTGTCGCCCCATCCTCTATCCACTCCCTGTAGGCTGTTTTAACATGATACAGACCTCCTCTGTCACGCCATCCTCTATCCTCTCCCTGTAGGCTGTTTTAACATGATACAGACCTCCTCTGTCGCCCCATCCTCTATCCACTCCCTGTAGGCTGTTTTAACATGATACAGACCTCCTCTGTCGCGTCATCCTCTATCCACTCCCTGTAGGCTGTTTTAACATGATACAGACCTCCTCTGTCGCCCCATCCTCTATCCACTCCCTGTAGGCTGTTTTAACATGATACAGACCTCCTCTGTCACGTCATCCTCTATCCACTCCCTGTAGGCTGTTTTAACATGATACAGACCTCCTCTGTCGCCCCATCCTCTATCCACTCCCTGTAGGCTGTTTTAACATGATACAGACCTCCTCTGTCGCCCCATCCTCTATCCACTCCCTGTAGGCTGTTTTAACATGATACAGACCTCCTCTGTCGCGTCATCCTCTATCCACTCCCTGTAGGCTGTTTTAACATGATACAGACCTCCTCTGTCGCCCCATCCTCTATCCACTCCCTGTAGGCTGTTTTAACATGATACAGACCTCCTCTGTCACGTCATCCTCTATCCACTCCCTGTAGGCTGTTTTAACATGATACAGACCTCCTCTGTCGCCCCATCCTCTATCCACTCCCTGTAGGCTGTTTTAACATGATACAGACCTCCTCTGTCGCCCCATCCTCTATCCACTCCCTGTAGGCTGTTTTAACATGATACAGACCTCCTCTGTCACGTCATCCTCTATCCACTCCCTGTAGGCTGTTTTAACATGATACAGACCTCCTCTGTCGCGTCATCCTCTATCCACTCCCTGTAGGCTGTTTTAACATGATACAGACCTCCTCTGTCTCGTCATCCTCTATCCTCTCCCTGTAGGCTGTTTTAACATGATACAGACCTCCTCTGTCACGTCATCCTCTATCCACTCCCTGTAGGCTGTTTTAACATGAAGCATGCTCCACTCTGTGACTCTCCTCCTGAAACCACCCAATCAAACCCAAGGACAGCTCCGTCCAGCCAATCAGACGAGTAGAGAATACAAATAGAGGAAGAGTAATACATCATAGAGCCTATTCTGTTCCCCTCCTCCCTCCTCCCTCCTCCCTCCTCCCTTCTGCCTCCTCCCTCCTCCCTCCTCCCTCCTCCCTCCTCCCTCCT
The DNA here is from genome assembly GCF_057628025.1 of Oncorhynchus mykiss. Classification (NCBI taxonomy): domain Eukaryota; kingdom Metazoa; phylum Chordata; class Actinopteri; order Salmoniformes; family Salmonidae; genus Oncorhynchus; species Oncorhynchus mykiss. The sequence goes on from NC_143024.1 coordinate 6,076,678, forward strand.
CCCTTCTGCCTCCTCCCTCCTCCCTTCTCCCTTCTGCCTCCTCCCTCCTCCCTTCTGCCTCCTCCCTCCTCCCTCCTGCCTCCTCCCTTCTGCCTCCTCCCTCCTCCCTCCTCCCTCCTCCCTCCTGCCTCCTCCCTCCTCCCTCCTCCCTTCTGCCTCCTCCCTCCTCCCTCCTCCCTCCTCCCTCCTGCCTCCTCCCTCCTCCCTTCTTCCTTCTGCCTCCTCCCTCCTCCCTCCCTCCCTTCTGCCTCCTCCCTTCTCCCTCCTGCCTCCTCCCTTCTGCCTCCTCCCTCCTGCCTCCTCCCTCCTCCCTTCTCCCTTCTGCCTCCTCCCTCCTCCCTTCTGCCTCCTCCCTCCTCCCTTCTGCCTCCTCCCTCCTCCCTTCTGCCTCCTCCCTTCTCCCTCCTGCCTCCTCCCTTCTGCCTCCTCCCTCCTGCCTCCTCCCTTCTCCCTTCTGCCTCCTCCCTCCTCCCTTCTGCCTCCTCCCTCCTCCCTCCTGCCTCCTCCCTCCTCCCTTCTGCCTCCTCCTTCTGCCTCCTCCCTCCTCCCTCCTGCCTCCTCCCTCCTCCCTCTGCCCTCCTCCCTCCTCCCTCCTCCTTCCTCCTTCCTCCCTCCTTCCTCCTGCCTCCCCCTCGTCTCTCCTGCCTCCTGCCCTCACTAAAACAAATCGGCAGAACTCACAAAGCTTCGTATCCCTGGAGTCTCTCACTGCTGGAGTCTCTCACTGCTGGAGTCTCTCACTGCTGGAGTCTCTCACTGCTGGAGTCTCTCACTGCTGGAGTCTCTCACTGCTGGAGTCTCTCACTGCTGGAGTCTCTCACTGCTGTAGTCTCCTTTGTGTCGGCAGGCTGGGACGGACAGACAGACGGACGTAGCCTTGGAGAGAGAGAGAGAGAGAGAGAGAGAGAGAGAGAGAGAGAGAGAGAGAGAGAGAGAGAGAGAGAGAGAGAGAGAGAGAGAGAGAGAGAGAGAGGAGAGAGAGAGAGAGAGAGAGAGAGAGAGAGAGAGAGAGAGAGAGAGAGAGAGAGAGAGAGACAGACAGACAGACAGACAGACAGACAGACAGACAGACAGACAGACAGACAGACAGACAGACAGACAGACAGACAGACAGACAGACAGACAGACAGACAGACAGACAGACAGACAGACAGACAGACAGACAGACAGACAGACAGACAGACAGACAGACAGACAGACAGACAGACAGACAGACAGACAGACAGACAGACAGACAGACAGACAGACAGACAGACAGACAGACAGACAGACAGACAGACAGACAGACAGACAGACAGACAGACAGACAGACAGACAGACAGACAGACAGACAGACAGACAGACAGACAGACAGACAGACAGACAGACAGACAGACAGACAGACAGACAGACAGACAGACAGACAGACAGACAGACAGACAGACAGACAGACAGACAGACAGACAGACAGACAGACAGACAGACAGACAGACAGACAGACAGACAGACAGACAGACAGACAGACAGACAGACAGACAGACAGACAGACAGACAGACAGACAGACAGACAGACAGACAGACAGACAGACAGACAGACAGACAGACAGACAGACAGACAGACAGACAGACAGACAGACAGACAGACAGACAGACAGACAGACAGACAGACAGACAGACAGACAGACAGACAGACAGACAGACAGACAGACAGACAGACAGACAGACAGACAGACAGACAGACAGACAGACAGACAGACAGACAGACAGACAGACAGACAGACAGACAGACAGACAGACAGACAGACAGACAGACAGACAGACAGACAGACAGACAGACAGACAGACAGACAGACAGACAGACAGACAGACAGACAGACAGACAGACAGACAGACAGACAGACAGACAGACAGACAGACAGACAGACAGACAGACAGACAGACAGACAGACAGACAGACAGACAGACAGACAGACAGACAGACAGACAGACAGACAGACAGACAGACAGACAGACAGACAGACAGACAGACAGACAGACAGACAGACAGACAGACAGACAGACAGAAGACAGACAGACAGACAGACAGACAGACAGACAGACAGACAGACAGACAGACAGACAGACAGACAGACAGACAGACAGACAGACAGACAGACAGACAGACAGACAGACAGACAGACAGACAGACAGACAGACAGACAGACAGACAGACAGACAGACAGACAGACAGACAGACAGACAGACAGACAGACAGACAGACAGACAGACAGAGACCTACCTGAGGGCCCAATGCCAATCATAACCATCACTAATGACACTATAGTATCAGACCATTGGCCTGATTTTCTCCTCACAGCCTCAGACGCTGTGTGGCAGTGTTCAGTTCTGTGGTTGGCCTTCTTCAATTCAATCTAATGAACAAGGATCAAACCACTTGTTCCTAACTGTTGGTCATCTGATGATGTGCTGAGTGTTGTTAGTATATAGTATAGCTGGTACTGTATGGTATAGCTGGTACTGTCTAGTATAGCGGCACTGTGTAGTATAGCTGGTACTGTATGGTATAGCTGGTACTGTCTAGTATAGCGGTACTGTATGGTATAGCTGGTACTGTGTAGTATAGCTGGTACTGTATAATATATTGGTACTGTATAGTATAGCTGGTACTGTATGGTATAGCTGGTATAGTATAGCTGTACTGTATGGTATAGCTGGTACTGTATAGTATAGCTGGTACTGTATGGTATAGCTGGTACTGTATGGTATAGCTGGTACTGTATAGTATAGCTGGTACTGTATAGTATAGCTGGTACTGTATGGTATAGCTGGTACTGTATAGTATAGCTGGTACTGTATGGTATAGCTGGTACTGTATGGTATAGCTGGTACTGTATAGTATAGCTGGCACTGTATAGTATATTGGTACTGTATAGTATAGCTGGTACTGTCTAGTATAGTGGTACTATATAGTGTAGCTGGCCTGTTCCTAGTGTTCGTACTCTAGTTCTGTAGCTGGCCTGTTCCCAGTGTTTCGTACTCTAGTTCTGTAGCTGGCCTGTTCCCAGTGTTTAGTACTCTAGTTCTGTAGCTGGCCTGTTCACAGTGTTTTGTACTCTAGTTCTGTAGCTGGCCTGTTCCTAGTGTTTCGTACTCTAGTTCTGTAGCTGGCCTGTTCCCAGGGTTCTGTACTCTAGTTCTGGCAGGTGGGTTCCCAGTGTTTGTACTCTAGTTTGTAGCTGGCCTGTTCCCAGTGTTTAGTACTCTGAGTCGCAGCCTGACCTAGCCTCACTCTCATCTGTACAGGCCTCTAAGGACCAACAAGGTATCACAGTCTTACTTCAGTGTTCAATGTTTGTTCGAAGTTTGTCTTTCAGATTTCCACAGTTACGTTTTGCCATAATATTGGAACAGGTACTTTTCGTGTACTTTGCAAAAATGAAACTTAAAACCAGAAGCATAGAAAGAGAGCATGTAGAGACATATTGATCACTTCTTAGACGTGATTTCAATGATAACGACAGATCTATAACTCATATTTCCGTGTCATTTTAGTCGGGTGACCCCAGAATGGACATATTGCAGCTTTAAGGTAGAGGTTAGCACACCACCCAGCCTACTAGATGATTATGGGTGCTTTAAGGTAGAGGTTAGCACACCACCCAGCCTACTAGATGATTATGGGTGCTTTAAGGTAGAGGTTAGCACACCGCCAGCCTACCAGATGATTATGGGTGCTCACGTTGCACCCTATCGGACGGTATTGTAAGGCAGCCTCCGACGTCTGGGTTACATGTTTAACACCTAGGTTGAGTTGGGGTGCCACTGGGTGCCGAGGATGGTTTCTTTCCCACTGTTAGTCAGCTGATTATGTTTCACATATTCATTAACAGAAGAGATTCAACATATTAACTGAGGAGCTGGATGGCCGCCTGCCAGAGCTGGTAGCTTGGAAATGTCAAATCAATTCAAGGGTTTTATTTACATAAGGAACATATGTTAACATTTTACCAAGAGATAAATAAGTGAAATAAACAAATATGAACAGTAAATATAACACTCATAGAAGTTGTAATATCTCTACCTCTCCCTCTACCTCTCACCTCTCCCTCTACCTCTACCTCTACCTCTACCTCTACCTCTACCTCTACCTCTACCTCTACCTCTACCTCTCCCTCTACCTCTACCTCTACCTCTACCTCTACCTCTACCTCTACCTCTACCTCTACCTCTACCTCTCCCTCTACCTCTACCTCTCCCCTACCTCTACCTCTACCTCTCCCTCTACCTCTACCTCTCCCTCTACCTCTACCTCTACCTCTACCTCTACCTCTACCTCTACCTCTACCTCTACCTCTACCTCTACCTCTCTACCTCTACCTCTACCTCTACCTCTACCTCTACCTCTACCTCTACCTCTCTACCTCTACCTCTACCTCTACCTCTACCTCTACCTCTACCTCTCTACCTCTACCTCTACCTCTACCTCTACCTCTACCTCTACCTCTACCTCTCTACCTCTACCTCTACCTCTACCTCTACCTCTACCTCTACCTCTACCTCTCCCTCTACCTCTACCTCTACCTCTACCTCTACCTCCTACCTCTACCTCTCTACCTCTACCTCTACCTCTACCTCTACCTCTACCTCTACCTCTACCTCTACCTCTACCTCTCTACCTCTACCTCTACCTCTACCTCTACCTCTACCTCTACCTCTCTACCTCTACCTCTACCTCTACCTCTACCTCTACCTCTACCTCTACCTCTACCTCTCCCTCTACCTCTACCTCTACCTCTACCTCTACCTCTACCTTGACCCTCTCTCCCTCTACCTCTACCTCTACCTCTACCTCTCTCCCTCTACCTCTACCTCTACCTCTCTACCTCTCTACCTCTACCTCTCTAACTCTACCTCTACCTCTACCTCTACCTCTACCTCTACCTCTACCTCTACCTCTCTACCTCTACCTCTCTACCTCTACCTCTACCTCTACCTCTACCTCTACCTCTACCTCTACCTCTCTACCTCTACCTCTACCTCTACCTCTACCTCTACCTCTACCTCTCACCCTCCACCCCTCACCTCTCTACCTCTACCTCTACCTCTACCTCTCTACCTCTACCTCTACCTCTACCTCTACCTCTACCTCTCTCCCGCTACCTCTACCTCTACCTCTCACCTCTACCTCTACCTCTACCTCTACCTCTCTACCTCTACCTCTCACCTCTCTACCTCTACCTCTACCTCTACCTCTACCTCTACCTCTACCTCTACCTCTACCTCTCACCTCTACCTCTCTACCTCTACCTCTACCTCTACCTCTACCTCTACCTCTACCTCTACCTCTACCTCTCTACCTCTACCTCTCTACCTCTACCTCTCTACCTCTACCTCTACCTCTACCTCTACCTCTACCTCTACCTCTACCTCTACCTCTACCTCTCTACCTCTACCTCTACCTCTACCTCTACCTCTCTCACCTCTACCTCTACCTCTACCTCTACCTCTACCTCTACCTCTACCTCTACCTCTCTACCTCTACCTCTACCTCTCTACCTCTACCTCTACCTCTACCTCTACCTCTACCTCTACCTCTCTACCTCTACCTCTACCTCTACCTCTACCTCTACCTCTACCTCTACCTCTCTACCTCTACCTCTACCTCTACCTCTACCTCTACCTCTACCTCTCTACCTCTACCTCTACCTCTACCTCTACCTCTACCTCTACCTCTCTCTACCTCTACCTCTACCTCTACCTCTACCTCTCTACCTCTACCTCTACCTCTCTACCTCTACCTCTCTACCTCTCACCTCTACCTCTACCTCTACCTCTACCTCTCTACCTCTACCTCTACCTCTACCTCTACCTCTACCTCTACCTCTCTACCTCTACCTCTACCTCTACCTCTACCTCTCTACCTCTACCTCTACCTCTACCTCTACCTCTACCTCTACCTCTACCTCTACCTCTACCTCTCTACCTCTACCTCGCTACCTCTCCCTCTACCTCTACCTCTACCTCTACCTCTCTACCTCGCTACCTCTACCTCGCTACCTCTACCTCTACCTCTACCTCTCTACCTCGCTACCTCTACCTCGCTACCTCTACCTCTACCTCTACCTCTCTACCTCGCTACCTCTACCTCGCTACCTCTACCTCTACCTCTACCTCTACCTCTACCTCTCTACCTCGCTACCCTCACCTCGCTACCTCTACCTCTACCTCTACCTCTACCTCTCTACCTCTACCTCTCTACCTCTACCTCTCTACCTCTACCTCGCTACCTCTACCTCTACCTCTCTACCTCTACCTCTACCTCTCTACCTCTACCTCTCTACCTCTACCTCTCTACCTCTACCTCTACCTCTACCTCTCTACCTCTACCTCTCTCTCTACCTCTCTACCTCTACCTCTCTACCTCTACCTCTACCTCTCTACCTCTACCTCTCTACCTCTACCTCTCTACCTCTACCTCTCTACCTCTACCTCTCTACCTCTACCTCTCTACCTCTACCTCTACCTCTACCTCTACCTCTACCTCTCTACCTCTACCTCTCTCCCGCTACCCCTCACCTCATCTCTCCCGCTACCTCTACCTCTATCTCTCCCGCTACCTCTACCTCTCTCCACCTCGCTACCTCTACCTCTACCTCGCTACCTCTACCTCTACCTCTACCTCTCTCACCCTCTACCTCTCTCTCTACCTCTCTACCTCTACCTCTCTACCTCTACCTCTACCTCTCTACCTCTACCTCTCTACCTCTACCTCTCTACCTCTACCTCTCTACCTCTACCTCTCTACCTCTACCTCTGGTGTACCCACCCCACCTCTCTACCTCTACCTCTCTACCTCTACCTCTTCACCCACCTCTACCTCTACCTCTCTACCTCTACCTCTACCTCTACCTCTCTACCTCTACCTCTCTACCTCTACCTCTCTCACCTCTACCTCTCTCCCGCTACCTCTACCTCTACCTCTCTACCTCTACCTCTACCTCTCTACCTCTACCTCTACCTCTCTACCTCTACCTCTACCTCTCTACCTCTACCTCTCACCTCTCTACCTCTACCTCTCTACCTCTACCTCTACCTCTTCTACCTCTACCTCTTCCCTCCCGCTACCTCTCTACCTCTACCTCTCTACCTCTACCTCTCTACCTCTACCTCTACCTCTACCTCCTACCCCACCCACCTCTACCTCCTACCTCTCACCTCTAACCTCTACCCTCCACCTCTCACCCTCCCACCTCTTACCCCTCCACCTCTCTACCTCTACCTCTCTACCTCTACCTCTCTACCTCTACCTCTCTACCTCTACCTCTCTACCTCTACCTCTACCTCTACCTCTCTACCTCTACCTCTCTACCTCTACCTCTCTACCTCTACCTCTCTACCTCTACCTCTCTACCTCTACCTCTCTACCTCTACCTCTACCTCTCTACCTCTACCTCTCTCTCTCTACCTCTACCTCTACCTCTCTACCTCTACCTCTCTACCTCTACCTCTACCTCTCTACCTCTACCTCTCTACCTCTACCTCTACCTCTACCTCTCTACCTCTACCTCTCTACCTCTACCCTTCCCGCTACCTCTACCTCTCTACCTCTACCTCTCTACCTCTACCTCTCTACCTCTACCTCTCTACCTCTACCTCTCTACCTCTACCTCTCTACCTCTACCTCTCTACCTCTACCTCTCTACCTCTACCTCTCTACCTCTACCTCTCTACCTCTACCTCTCTACCTCTACCTCTATCTCTCCCGCTACCTCTACCTCTCTACCTCATCCTCTCTACCTCTACCTCTCTACCTCTACCTCTCTACCTCTACCTCTCTACCTCTACCTCTACCTCTCACCCTCTCTACCTCTACCTCTCTACCTCTACCTCTCTACCTCTACCCTCCTACCTCTACCTCTCTACCTCTACCTCTCTACCTCTACCTCTCTACCTCTACCTCTCTACCTCTACCTCTCTACCTCTACCTCTCTCCCGCTACCTCTACCTCTCTACCTCTACCTCTCGCCACCTCATCTCTCACCTCTCACCCTCTCACCTCTCACCCCCACCTCTCACCCCTCCCCCACCTCTCACCCCTCCACCCCACCTCTACCTCTACCTCTCTACCTCTACCTCTCTCCCGCTACCTCTACCTCTCTACCTCTACCTCTCTCCCGCTACCTCTCTACCTCATCCGCTCTACCTCTACCTCTACCTCTCTACCTCTACCTCTCTACCTCTACCTCTACCTCTCTACCTCTACCTCTCTACCTCTACCTCTACCTCTCTACCTCTACCTCTACCTCTCTACCTCATCCTCTCTCACCTCTCACCCACTCCTACCTCTCACCTCTCTACCTCTACCTCTACCTCTCTCTACCTCTACCTTGACCTCTACCTCTACCTCTCTACCTCTACCTCTACCTCTCTACCTCTACCTCTCTACCTCTACCTCTCTACCTCTACCTCTCTACCTCTACCTCTCTACCTCTACCTCTCTACCTCTACCTCTCTACCTCTACCTCTCTCACCTCTACCTCTCTCCCGCTACCTCTACCTCTCTACCTCTACCTCTCTACCTCTCACCCTCTCACCTCTCTCCACCCTTCCTGCTACCTCTACCTCTCTACCTCTACCTCTCTACCTCTACCTCTAACCTCTACCTCTCTACCTCTACCTCTCTACCTCTACCTCTCAACCTCTACCTCTCTACCTCTACCTCTCTACCTCTACCTCTCTCGCTACCTCTACCTCTCTACCTCTCACCCTCTCTACCTCTACCTCTCTACCTCTACCTCTCTACCTCTACCTCTCTACCTCTACCTCTCTCCCGCTACCTCTACCTCTCTACCTCTACCTCTCTACCTCTACCTCTACCTCTCTACCTCTACCTCTCTACCTCTACCTCTCTACCTCTACCTCTCTACCTCTACCTCTCTACCTCTACCTCTCTACCTCTACCTCTCTACCTCTACCTCTCTACCTCTACCTCTCTCCCGCTACCTCTACCTCTCTACCTCTACCTCTCTACCTCTACCTCTCTACCTCTCACCTCTCTCCCGCTACCTCTACCTCTCTACCTCTACCTCTCTACCTCTACCTCTCTCACCTCTACCTCTCTACCTCTACCTCTCTACCTCTACCTCTCTACCTCTACCTCTCTACCTCTACCTCTCTACCTCTACCTCTCTCCCGCTACCTCTACCTCTCTACCTCTACCTCTCTACCTCTACCTCTCTACCTCTACCTCTCTACCTCTACCTCTCTACCTCTACCTCTCTCCCGCTACCTCTACCTCTCTACCTCTACCTCTCTACCTCTACCTCTCTACCTCTACCTCTCTACCTCTACCTCTCTACCTCTACCTCTCTACCTCTACCTCTCTACCTCTACCTCTCTACCTCTACCTCTCTACCTCTACCTCTCTACCTCTACCTCTCTACCTCTACCTCTCTACCTCTACCTCTCTACCTCTACCTCTCTACCTCTACCTCTCTCACCTCTACCTCTCTACCTCTACCTCTCTCCCGCTACCTCTACCTCTCTACCTCTACCTCTCTACCTCTACCTCTACCTCTCTACCTCTACCTCTACCTCTACCTCTACCTCTACCTCTCTACCTCTACCTCTACCTCTCTACCTCTACCTCTCTACCTCTACCTCTCTACCTCTACCTCTCTACCTCTACCTCTCTACCTCTACCTCTCTACCTCTACCTCTCTACCTCTACCTCTCTACCTCTACCTCTCTACCTCTACCCTCTCACCTCTCACCTCTCACCCCCCCACCTCTAACCCACTCTGCCCCACCTCTCACCTCTACCTCTCTACCTCTACCTCTCTACCTCTACCTCTCTCCCGCTACCTCTACCTCTCTACCTCTACCTCTCTACCTCTACCTCTCTCACCCCACCCCCCACCTCTACCTCTCTACCTCTACCTCTCTACCTCTACCTCTCTACCTCTACCTCTCTACCTCTACCTCTCTACCGCTACCTCTACCTCTCTACCTCTACCTCTCTACCTCTACCTCTCTACCTCTCACCTCTCTACCTCTACCTCTCTCCCGCTACCTCTACCTCTCTACCTCTCTCCACCTCTCTACCTCTACCTCTCTACCTCTACCTCTCTCCCGCTACCTCTACCTCTCTACCTCTACCTCTCTACCTCTACCTCTCTACCTCTACCTCTCTCCCGCTACCTCTACCTCTCTACCTCTCACCCTCTCTACCTCTACCTCTCTACCTCTACCTCTCTCCCGCTACCTCTACCTCTCTACCTCTACCTCTCTACCTCTACCTCTCTACCTCTACCTCTCTCCCTACCTCTACCTCTCTACCTCTACCTCTCTACCTCTACCTCTACCTCTACCTCTCTCCCGCTACCTCTACCTCTCTACCTCTACCTCTCTACCTCTACCTCTCTACCTCTACCTCTCTCCCGCTACCTCTACCTCTCTACCTCATCCTCTACCTCTACCTCTCTACCTCTCACCCTCTCTCCCGCGCACCCCTCCCACCTCTAACCTCTCACCTCTACCTCTCACCCTCTCACCCTCACTCTTTCTCCCGCTACCTCTACCTCTCTACCTCTACCTCTTCCCGTCACCTCTACCTCTCTACCTCTACCTCTCTCCCGCTACCTCTACCTCTCTACCTCTACCTCTCGCTACCTCTACCTCTCTACCTCTACCTCTCTACCTCTACCTCTCTCCCGCTACCTCATCCGCTACCTCTACCTCTCACCCTTCCCGCCACCCTCACCTCTCTACCTCTACCTCTCTCCACCTCTACCTCTCTACCTCTCACCCTCTCTCCCGCTACCTCTACCTCTCTACCTCTACCTCTCTCCCGCTACCTCTACCTCTCTACCTCTACCTCTCTCCCGCTACCTCTACCTCTCTACCTCTACCTCTCTCCCGCTACCTCTACCTCTCTACCTCTACCCTTCCTCCCGCTACCTCTACCTCTCTACCTCTACCTCTCTCCCGCTACCTCTACCTCTCTACCTCTACCTCTCTCCCGCTACCTCTACCTCTCTACCTCTACCTCTCTCCCGCTACCTCTACCTCTCTACCTCTACCTCTCTCCCGCTACCTCTACCTCTCTACCTCTACCTCTCTCCCGCTACCTCTACCTCTCTACCTCTACCTCTCTCCCGCTACCTCTACCTCTCTACCTCTACCTCTCGCCCGCTACCCCTCACCTCTCTACCTCTACCTCTCTCCCGCTACCTCTACCTCTCTACCTCTACCTCTCTCCCGCTACCTCTACCTCTCTACCTCTACCTCTCTCCCGCTACCTCTACCTCTCTACCTCTACCTCTCTCCCGCTACCTCTACCTCTCTACCTCTACCTCTTCCCGCTACCTCTACCTCTCTACCTCTACCTCTCTCCCGCTACCTCTACCTCTCTACCTCTACCTCTCTCCCGCTACCTCTACCTCTCTACCTCTCACCCCCTCCCCTACCTCTACCTCTCTACCTCTACCTCTCTCCCGCTACCTCTACCTCTCTACCTCTACCTCTCTCCCGCTACCTCTACCTCTCTACCTCTACCTCTCGCCACCTCTACCTCTCTACCTCTACCTTCTCCGCTACCTCGACCTCTCTACCTCTACCTCTCTCCCGCTACCTCTACCTCTCTACCTCTACCTCTCTCTCTCTACCTCTACCTCTACCTCTCTACCTCTACCTCTACCTCTACCTCTACCTCTACCTCTCTCTACCTCTCCCTCTACCTCTACCTCTACCTCTCTACCTCTACCTCTACCTCTACCTCTCTCTCTCTACCTCTACCTCTACCTCTCTACCTCTACCTCTCTCTCTACCTCTACCTCTACCTCTCTACCTCTACCTCTACCTCTACCTCTACCTCTACCTCTACCTCTCTCTCTCTCACCCCTCCCTCTACCTCTACCTCTACCTCTCTACCTCTACCTCTACCTCTACCTCTCTCTCTACCTCTACCTCTACCTCTACCTCTACCTCTACCTCTACCTCTCTCTCTACCTCTCCCTCTACCTCTACCTCTACCTCTCTACCTCTACCTCTACCTCTACCTCTCTCTCTCTACCTCTACCTCTACCTCTCTACCTCTACCTCTACCTCTACCTCTACCTCTACCTCTCTCTCTACCTCTCCCTCTCACCTCTCACCCCCCCACCTCTACCTCTCTCTCTCTACCTCTACCTCTACCTCTCTACCTCTACCTCTACCTCTCTACCTCTACCTCTACCTCTACCTCTACCTCTACCTCTCTCTCTCTACCTCTCCCTCTACCTCTACCTCTACCTCTCTACCTCTACCTCTACCTCTACCTCTCTCTCTCTACCTCTACCTCTACCTCTCTACCTCTACCTCTACCTCTACCTCTCACCTCTACCTCTACCTCTCTCTCTCTCTACCTCTCCCTCTACCTCTACCTCTACCTCTCTACCTCTACCTCTACCTCTACCTCTCTCTCTACCTCTCCCTCTACCTCTACCTCTACCTCTCTCTCTACCTCTCCCTCTACCTCTACCTCTACCTCTCTCCCGCTACCTCTACCTCTCTACCTCTACCTCTCTCTCTCTACCTCTACCTCTCTACCTCTACCTCTACCTCTACCTCTACCTCTACCTCTCTACCTCTACCTCTACCTCTACCTCTACCTCTCTACCTCTCTCCCCGCTACCTCTACCTCTCTACCTCTACCTCTCTCCCGCTACCTCTACCTCTCTACCTCTACCTCTCTCCCGCTACCTCTACCTCTCTACCTCTACCTCTCTCCCGTCACCTCTCACCCCTCTCCACCTCTCACCTCTCTCCCGCCACCTCTACCTCTCTCACCCTACCCTCCCGCTACCTCTACCTCTCTACCTCTACCTCTCGCCACCCTCACCTCTACCTCTACCTCTCTCCCGCTACCTCTACCTCTCTACCTCTACCCTTCCTCCCGCGCCTCTACCTCTCACCCCTCCCCCCTCCCACCTCTACCTCTCTACCTCTACCTCTCTCCCGCTACCTCTACCTCTCTACCTCTACCTCTCTCCCGCTACCTCTACCTCTCTACCTCTACCTCTCTCCCGCTACCCTCACCTCTCTACCTCTACCTCTTCCCGCTACCTCTACCTCTCTACCTCTCACCCTTCCTGCGCTACCTCTACCTCTCTACCTCTACCTTCTCGCCCGCTACCTCTACCTCTCTACCTCTACCTCTCTCCCGCTACCTCTACCTTAACCTCACCTCTCTCCCTACCTCTACCTCTCTCTCTCTCTACCTCTACCTCTCTCTCACCTCTCTCTACCTCTCTCTCTCTCTACCTCTACCTCTCTCTCTCTCTACCTCTACCTCTACCTCTACCTCTCTCACCTCTCTACCTCTCTCTCTCTCTACCTCTACCTCTCTCTCTACCTCTCTCTCTCTCTCACCCCTCCACCTCTCTCCCGCTCACCTCTACCTCTCTCTACCTCTCTCTACCTCTCTCTCTCTCCACCTCTACCTCTCTCTCACCTCTCTCTACCTCTACCCTCCTCCCGCTACCTCTACCTCTCTCTCTCTCTACCTCTACCTCTCTCTACCTCTCTCTACCTCTCTCTCTCTCTCTACCTCTACCTCTCTCTACCTCTCTCTACCTCACTCCTTCCCGCTACCTCTACCTCTCTCTCTCTCTACCTCTACCTCTCTCTACCTCTCTACCTCTCTCTCTCTCTACCTCTACCTCTCTCTACCTCTCTCTACCTCTACCTTCTCCGCTACCTCTACCTCTCTCTCTCTCTACCTCTACCTCTCTCTACCTCTCTCTACCTCTCTCTCTCTCTACCTCTACCTCTCTCTACCTCTCTCTCACCCCGACCCCTCCCGCTACCTCTACCTCTCTCTCTCACCCCTCCCACCCTCTCTCTCTACCTCTCACCCTCTCACCCCTCTCTCTCTCACCTCTCACCCTCTCTCTCTCACCTCTACCTCTCTCTCTACCTCTCACCCTCTCTCTCTCTCACCTCTCACCCCTCCCTCCTACCTCTCACCCCTCCCCTCCCACCCCACCTCTCTCCTACCCCCACCTCTCTCTCTCTACCTCTACCTCTCTCTCTCTACCTCTACCTCTCTCTCTACCTCTACCTCTCTCTCTCTACCTCTACCTCTCTCTCTACCTCTACCTCTCTCCCTCTACCTCTACCTCTCTCTCTACCTCTACCTCTCTCTCTCTACCTCTACCTCTCTCTCTACCTCTACCTCTCTCTCTACCTCTACCTCTCTCCCTCTACCTCTACCTCTCTCTCTCTACCTCTACCTCTACCTCTCTAACCTCTACCTCTCTCTCTACCTCTACCTCTCTCTCTCTCTCTCTACCTCTCTCTCTCTACCTCTACCTCTCACCCTCTCTCTCTACCTCTACCTCTACCTCTCTCTCTACCTCTACCTCTACCTCTCTCTCTCTCTCTCTACCTCTACCTCTACCTCTACCTCTACCTCTACCTCTCTCTCTCTCTCTACCTCTACCTCTACCTCTCTCTCTCTACCTCTACCTCTCTCCCGCTACCTCTACCTCTCTCTCTACCTCTACCTCTCTCCCGCTACCTCTACCTCTCTCTCTCTACCTCTACCTCTCTCCCGCTACCTCTACCTCTCTCTCTACCTCTACCTCTCTCCCGCCACCTCTACCTCTCTCTCTCTCTCTACCTCTACCTCTCTCCCGCTACCTCTACCTCTCTCTCTCTACCTCTACCTCTCTCCCGCTACCTCTACCTCTCTCTCTACCTCTACCTCTCTCTCTCTCACCTCTACCTCTCTCCCGCTACCTCTACCTCTCTCTCTCTACCTCTACCTCTACCTCTCTCTACCTCTACCTCTCTCTCTACCTCTACCTCTCTCCCTCTACCTCTACCTCTCTCTCTCTACCTCTACCTCTCTCTCTCTACCTCTACCTCTCTCCCGCTACCTCTACCTCTCTCTCTCTACCTCTACCTCTCTCCCTCTACCTCTACCTCTCTCTCTCTACCTCTACCTCTCTCCCTCTACCTCTACCTCTCTCTCTCTCTACCTCTACCTCTCTCCCGCTACCTCTACCTCTCTCTCTACCTCTACCTCTCTCTCTACCTCTACCTCTCTCTCTCTACCTCTACCTCTCTCTCTCTACCTCTACCTCTCTCCCGCTACCTCTACCTCTCTCTCTCTCTACCTCTACCTCTCTCCCGCTACCTCTACCTCTCTCTCTCTACCTCTACCTCTCTCCCGCTACCTCTACCTCTCTCTCTCTCTACCTCTCACCTCTCTCCCCCTACCTCTCACCCCTCCCTACCCACCCCTCCCCCCACCTCTACCTCTCTCTCTACCTCTACCCACACTCTTTCCCTCTCCCTCTCCCTCTAACTTGACCTCTACCTCCTGACCTCTCCCATTACCTCTACCTCTACCTCTCTCTCTCTCTCACTCCCATTACCTCTCTCTCTCTCTCTCTCTCTCTCTCTCTCTCACTCCCATTACCCCTCTCTCTCTCTCTCTCTCTCTCTCTCTCTCTCTCTCTCTCTCTCTCTCTCTCTCTCTCTCTCTCCCATTACCTCTACCTCTACCTCTCTCTCTCTCTCACTCCCATTACCTCTCTCTCTCTCTCTCTCTCTCTCCCATTACCTCTCACTCTCACTCTCTCACTCTCTTCTCTCTCCCCTCCCTGTCTCTCTCTCTCCCTCCCTGTCTCTCTATCTCTCTCCCTGTCTCTCTCTCTCTCTCTCTCTCTCTCTCTCTCTCTCTCTCTCTCTCTCTCTCTCTCCCATTACCTCTCACTCTCACTCTCTCACTCTCTTTCTCTCTCCCCTCCCTGTCTCTCTCTCTCTCTCTCCCTCCCTATCTCTCTCTCTCTCTCCCTCCCTGTCTCTCTCTCTCCCCTCCCTGTCTCTCTCTCTCTCTCCCTCCCTCTCCCTCTCTCTCTCTCCCTCCCTGTCTCTCTCTCTCTCCCCTCCCTGTCTCTCTGTCACACTACAGATCACTGTGTGGCACAGCGTTTCCTCTCATTCAGACGTCTGAGTATCTCTCATGAGTGTGCTGGGCTTAGAATCAAACCCTTACTGGTGCCCTCAGAACAATTCCTTTGTAGGGCCTTAAGAACAAACCCTTCCGAACGAGCCCCAAGAACAGTCCCCACTGTCGGTCTTCGCTCTGCCTGAGAGAGCTGAGTCCAATTGGGAGGATGAGGGTGAGGATTAGGAGGGGAGGAAGGGTAGATGAGGGGCTTGGAGAGTCTTGAACTCCACCCTCCCTGTCTGTCCCCCCGCCCAAAGTGTTGTATTTAAGTGGTTGAGAGGAGAGGGGAGGAGAGGAGAGTAGAGAGGGGTTGAAGGCCTTACTAGATTAGGCTGGCACAGAGTACTGACTGTTGGGTAGTGAGACTGTCCTTTATCCTCTACCAGACTGACTGAGGGAGTGACTGTCCTATGACAAACCACCCAGGCAGTGAGACTGTCCTCTATCCTCTATCACAGACTACTGAGGGCAGTGACTGTCCTTCTGCCGCGATGACAGACTACTGAGGCAGTGAGACTGTCCTCTGTCCTCTACCACAGACTACTGAGGGCAGTGAGACTGTCCTCTGTCCTCTACCACAGACTACTGAGGGCAGTGAGACTGTCCTCTGTCCTCTACCACAGACTATTGAGGGTAGTGAGACTGTCCTCTACCACAGACTACTGAGGGTAGTGAGACTGTCCTATCCTCTACCACAGACTACTGAGGGTAGTGAGACTGTCCTCTACCACAGACTACTGAGGGCAGTGAGACTGTCCTCTATCCTCTACCACAGACTACTGAGGGCAGTGAGACTGTCCTCTGTCCTCTACCACAGACTACTGAGGGCAGTGAGACTGTCCTCTGTCCTCTACCACAGACTATTGAGGGTAGTGAGACTGTCCTCTACCACAGACTACTGAGGGTAGTGAGACTGTCCTCTATAGTCTATCACAGACTACTGAGGGCAGTGAGACTGTCCTCTGTCCTCTGTCACAGACTACTGAGGGCAGTGAGACTGTCCTCTGTCCTCTACCACAGACTACTGAGGGCATTGAGACTGTCCTCTGTCCTCTACCACAGACTACTGAGGGCAGTGAGACTGTCCTCTGTCCTCTACCACAGACTATTGAGGGTAGTGAGACTGTCCTCTACCACAGACTACTGAGGGTAGTGAGACTGTCCTCTATCCTCTACCACAGACTACTGAGGGTAGTGAGACTGTCCTCTACCACAGACTACTGAGGGCAGTGAGACTGTCCTCTATCCTCTACCACAGACTACTGAGGGCAGTGAGACTGTCCTCTGTCCTCTACCACAGACTACTGAGGGCAGTGAGACTGTCCTCTGTCCTCTACCACAGACTATTGAGGGTAGTGAGACTGTCCTCTACCACAGACTACTGAGGGTAGTGAGACTGTCCTCTATCCTCTACCACAGACTACTGAGGGTAGTGAGACTGTCCTCTGTCCTCTACCACAGACTACTGAGGGTAGTGACACTGTCCTCTGTCCTCTACCACAGACTACTGAGGGTAGTGAGACTGTCCTCTACCACAGACTACTGAGGGTAGTGAGACTGTCCTCTGTCCTCTACCACAGACTACTGAGGGTAGTGAGACTGTCCTCTGTCCTCTACCACAGACTACTGAGGGCAGTGAGACTGTGCTCTACCACAGACTATCAGTGCTAATACATTGGGCTAGCTACAGCACTGTTACAATGGGAATGCTAGCTAAAGCACTGTTACAATGGGGATGCTAGCTACAGCACTGTTACAATGGGGATGCTAGCTACAGCGCTGTTACAATGGGGATGCTAGCTACAGTGCTGTTACAATGGGGATGCTAGCTACAGCGCCGTTACAATGGGGATGCTAGCTACAGCGCCGTTACAATGGGGATGCTAGCTACAGCGCCGTTACAATGAGGATGCTAGCTATAGCGCCGTTACAATGGGGATGCTAGCTACAGCGCCGTTACAATGGGGATGCTAGCTACAGCGCTGTTACAATGGGGATGCTAGCTACAGCGCCGTTACAATGGGGATGCTAGCTACAGCGCTGTTACAATGGGGATGCTAGCTACAGCGCTGTTACAATGGGGATGCTAGCTACAGCGTTGTTACAATGGGGATGCTAGCTACAGCGCTGTTACAATGGGGATGCTAGCTACAGCGCTGTTACAATGGGGATGCTAGCTACAGCGCCGTTACAATGGGGATGCTAGCTACAGCGCTGTTACAATGGGGATGCTAGCTACCCGCTCTTTCGTCTTTTAGAGGGAAACACCTGGAGCGCTGGAGGGCTCCGTCTGCCTGATGTCTCACAGCTGTGTGTGTGTGTGTGTGTGTGTGTGTGTGTGTGTGTGTGTGTGTGTGTGTGTGTGTGTGTGTGCGTGTGTGTGTGTGTGTGTGTGTGCGTGTGTGTGTGTACTAGAGTGCTGGAGGGCTTTGTCTGCCTGATGAATCACAGCAGCATCCCTGCATATTTCATCCTCTACACTCTCTGTATGAATCATTAAAACCCTGGGTCTGTGGTGAGGAGGGTTGTAGTAACAGCAGATCTGTGTGGACTGGGAGTAGTTATGGTTTGATTCCTGGGCCTGTGGTGAGGAGGGTTGTAGTAACAGCAGATCTGTGTGGACTGGGAGTAGTTATGGTTTGATTCCTGGGCCTGTGGTGAGGAGGGTTGTAGTAACAGCAGATCTGTGTGGACTGGGAGTAGTTCTGGTTTGATTTCTGGGTCTGTGGTGAGGGGGGTTGTGGTAACAGCCGAACTGTGTGGACTGGGAGTAGTTCTGGTTTGATTCCTGGGTCTGTGGTGAGGAGGGTTGTAGTAACAGCAGATCTGTGTGGACTGGGAGTAGTTATGGTTTGATTTCTGGGTCTGTGGTGAGGGGGGTTGTGGTAACAGCCGAACTGTGTGGACTGGGAGTAGTTCTGGTTTGATTCCTGGGTCTGTGGTGAGGGGGGTTGTGGTAACAGCTGAACTGAGTGGACTGGGAGTAGTTCTGGTTTGATTCCTGGGCCTGTGGTGAGTGGGGTTGTAGTAACATCAGAACTGTTGGACTGAGAGTAATTCTGGCTAGAAGAACATTCTAGAATGAACATTAAAAGCAGATAACGTGAGAGTTGGAAAAGATAACGGGACACCTTGCGATCATGACGGCAATACGCACCTACATATGCAGACCGCACTTCCTACAAAGTTACAGAAAGCTAAACCAACAACCACACAAACTGAAATAGGATACATTGTAAACGCAGGTCCAAGGAGAAAACACTTAGCTAGCTAGCGTTGATATATTTTTGGAAGAGACGTATTGTTTTGGAGCATCTGATGGCCTAACATGGTGAGTGATGAACCTAGATGATGGCCTTTTCTAGGGAGTTTTTCCTAGCCACCGTGCTTCTACGCCTGCATTGCTTGCTGTTTGGGGTTTTAGACTGGGTTTCTGTACCTCTTGTCATGTGTGAAACGTGGAGGGAGCCTAGCCTGGTGTCTTTCTGCTTCACTATTGTCCCTTCTCTGAGTGACCGTCCTAGAGGGAGCCTAGCCTGGTGTCTTTCTGGTTCACTATGGTCCCTTCTCTGAGTGACCGTCCTAGAGGGAGCCTAGCCTGGTGTCTTTCTGCTTCACTGTTGTCCCTTCTCTGAGTGACCGTCCTAGAGGGAGCCTGGTGTCTTTCTGCTTCACTATGGTCCCTTCTCTGAGTGACCGTCCTAGAGGGAGCCTAGCCTGGTGTCTTTCTGCTTCACTGTTGTCCCTTCTCTGAGTGACCGTCCTAGAGGGAGCCTAGCCTGGTGTCTTTCTGCTTCACTATGGTCCCTTCTCTGAGTGACCGTCCTAGAGGGAGCCTAGCCTGGTGTCTTTCTGCTTCACTGTTGTCCCTTCTCTGAGTGACCGTCCTAGAGGGAGCCTAGCCTGGTGTCTTTCTGCTTCACTATGGTCCCTTCTCTGAGTGACCGTCCTAGAGGGAGCCTAGCCTGGTGTCTTTCTGCTTCACTATCGTCCCTTCTCTCAGTGACCGTCCTAGAGGGAGCCTATCCTGGTGTCTTTCTGCTTCACTATGGTCCCTTCTCTGAGTGACCGTCCTACTGTCGCCAGCTGCTCTCCTCTCCAGGAGAAGTAACAGCTGCTGACTGGGTCTCTGGGGTAATACCTGGAACAACCCACAACTCCAATTAAACCACAGATTGTCCCTTTTAAAGCAGGAGTTAATAACAGCAGGAGACTGTGGCTGCTCGGGTAGTGTCTCTCCCTCTTCAGTCCTCTCCGTTTCTCTTCTCCTTCTCCCACTGTTCTGGTCCCCTCTTCAGTCATCTCCTTTTCTCCTCTCCTCATCCCACTGTTCTGGTCCCCTCTTCAGTCCTCTCCGTTTCTCATCCCACTGTTCTGGTTCCCTCTTCAGTCCTCTCCGTTTCTCATCCCACTGTTCTGGTCCCCTCTTCAGTCCTCTCCGTTTCTCCTCTCCTCATCCCACTGTTCTGGTCCCCTCTTCAGTCCTCTCCTTTTCTCCTCTCCTCATCCCACTGTTCTGGTCCCCTCTTCAGTCCTCTCCGTTTCTCATCCCACTGTTCTGGTCCCCTCTTCAGTCCTCTCCGTTTCTCATCCCACTGTTCTGGTCCCCTCTTCAGTCCTCTCCGTTTCTCATCTCCTCATCCCACTGTTCTGGTCCCCTCTTCAGTCCTCTCCGTTTCTCATCCCACTGTTCTGGTCCCCTCTTCAGTCCTCTCCGTTTCTCATCCCACTGTTCTGGTCCCCTCTTCAGTCCTCTCCGTTTCTCATCTCCTCATCCCACTGTTCTGGTCCCCTCTTCAGTCCTCTCCGTTTCTCCTCCCACTGTTCTGGTCCCCTCTTCAGTCCTCTCCGTTTCTCATCCCACTGTTCTGGTCCCCTCTTCAGTCCTCTCCGTTTCTCCTCTCAACATCCCACTGTTCTGGTCCCCTCTTCAGTCCTCTCCTCTCCTCATCCCACTGTTCTGGTCCCCTCTTCAGTCCTCTCCTTTTCTCCTCTCCTCATTCCAATGTTCTGGTCCCCTCTTCAGTCCTCTCCGTTTCTCCTCTCCTCATTCCACTGTTCTGGTCCCCTCTTCAGTCCTCTCCTTTTCTCCTCTCCTCATCCCACTGTTCTAGTCCCCTCTTCAGTCCTCTCCTCTCCTCATCCCACTGTTCTGGTCCCCTCTTCAGTCCTCTCCGTTTCTCCTCTCCTCATCCCACTGTTCTGGTCCTCTCTTCAGTCCTCTCCTTTTCTCCTCTCCTCCTCCCACTGTTCTGGTCCCCTCTTCAGTCCTCTCCTTTTCTCCTCTCCTCCTCCCACTGTTCTAGTCCCCTCTTCTGTCTTATCCTCTCCTCCTCCCACTGTTCTGGTCCCCTGTTCTGTCTTCTCCTCTCCTCCTCCCACTGTTCTGGTC
This sequence comes from Oncorhynchus mykiss, assembly GCF_057628025.1. Taxonomy (NCBI): domain Eukaryota; kingdom Metazoa; phylum Chordata; class Actinopteri; order Salmoniformes; family Salmonidae; genus Oncorhynchus; species Oncorhynchus mykiss. The sequence goes on from NC_143024.1 coordinate 6,098,049, forward strand.
CCCTGTTCTGTCTTCTCCTCTTCTCCTCCCACTGTTCTGGTCCCCTGTTCTGTCTTCTCCTCTTCTCATTCCACTGTTCTGGTCCTCTCTTCAGTCTTCTCCTTTTCTCCTCTCCTCCTCCCACTGTTCTGGTCCCCTCTTCTGTCTTCTCCTCTCCTCCTCCCACTGTTCTGGTCCCCTCTTCTGTCTTCTCCTCTTCTCCTTCCACTGTTCTGGTCCCCTCTTCTGTCTTCTCCTCTCCTCCTTCCACTCCTCCCACCTCCAATAATCGGTATCGGCGTTGAAAAATCATAATAGGTCGATCTCTAGTCTGTTACCATATTTTAACCATCAGGTACATCGACCTCTGACCTCTAGTCTGTTACCATATTGTAACCATCAGGTACATCGACCTCTGACCTCTAGTCTGTTACCATATTGTAACCATCAGGTACATCGACCTCTGACCTCTAGTCTGTTACCATATTGTAACCATCAGGTACATCGACCTCTGACCTCTAGTCTGTTACCATATTGTAACCATCAGGTACATCGACCTCTGACCTCTAGTCTGTTACCATATTGTAACCATCAGGTACATCGACCTCTGACCTCTGACCTCTAGTCTGTTACCATATTGTAACCATCAGGTACATCGACCTCTGACCTCTAGTCTGTTACCATATTGTAACCATCAGGTACATCGACCTCTAACCTCTAGTCTGTTACCATATTGTAACCATCAGGTACATTCGTAAAGTATTCAGACCTCTCCCCTTCTTCCCATTTTGTTACGTTACAGCCTTGTTCTAAAATGGATTTAAATACATGTATTTCCTCATCAATCTACACACAATACCCCATAATGACATCACAATACCCCATAATGACATCACAATACCCCATAATGACATCACAATACCCCATAATGACATCACAATACCCCATAATGACATCACAATACCCCATAATGACATCACAATACCCCACAATGACATCACAATACCCCATAATGACATCACAATACCCCATAATGACATCACAATACCCCATAATGACTTCACAATATGCCATAATGACATCACAATACCCCAAAATGACATCACAATACCCCATAATGACATCACAATACCCCATAATGACAAATAGAAAACAGGTTTTTAGAAATGTATGCACATGTGTAAAAAAATAAAAAACCTTATTTACATAAGTGTTCAGACCCTTTGCTCTAAGACTCATAATTGCGCTCAGGTGCATCCTGTTTCCATTGATCATCCTTGAGATGTTCCCCCTCCAACCTGATAAATTTGCTAAAAAGAAAATATATAAATATATATACTGTTTTTGCTTTGTCATTATGGGGGGTGTTGTGTGTGGATTGATGAGGGGGAAAAACTATTTCATCCATTTTAGAATAAGGATGTAATGTAACAAAATGTTGGAAATTATCAAGGTGTCTGAATACATTCAGGATGCCCTGTATGGAATGGGATTCTAGAACAGAATGGGATCTAGAACAGAAGGGGATTCTAGAACAGAATGGGATCTAGAACAGAAGGGGATTCTAGAACAGAATGGGATCTAGAACAGAAGGGGATTCTAGAACAGAATGGGATCTAGAACAGAAGGGGATTCTAGAACGGAAGGGGATTCTAGAACAGTATTTCCCTCACTGCTTTCTACTGCACAGGTGAGCATATCCACATGAGAGTTCTCTCTCTCTCTCTCTCACACACAGACACACACAGACACACAGACACACACAGACACACACACACACACACACACACACACACACACACACACACACACACACACACACACACACACACACACACACACACACACACACACACACACACACACTCCTGCCCTGGGATTAATGATGCATCATGGGAGATGTACTGTATGTATGCCACCCATTCTGCTGATTAACAAGCCATGCAGTGACTGTGTTTTTACATGCCTGAGTAACAATGCAGTGTGTGTGTGTGTGTGTATGTGTGTGTGTGTGTGTGCGCAATGTATGTAGGCCCCCAGTTTAAAGAGCTGTAACTCGTTATCCAGTCTAACTAGTAGCAGGTTAGTCAGGGGTGGTGGCAGCGACAGGATAAAATACACCTCTATGTGTTCTACCTGTCTGTAATAGGCTGTTAGAAGGTTCTATGTGTTATACCTGTCTGTAATAGGCTGTTAGAAGGTTCTATGTGTTATACCTGTCTGTAATAGGCTGTTAGAAGGTTCTATGTGTTATACCTGTCTGTAATAGGCTGTTAGAAGGTTCTATGTGTTCTACCTGTCTGTAATCGGCTGTTAGAAGGTTCTATGTGTTCTACCTGTCTGTAATAGGCTGTTAGAAGGTTCTATGTGTTCTACCTGTCTGTAATAGGCTGTTAGAAGGTTCTATGTGTTCTACCTGTCTGTAATAGGCTGTTAGAAGGCTCTATGTGTTGTACCTGTCTGTAATAGGCTGTTAGAAGGTTCTATGTGTTCTACCTGTCTGTAATAGGCTGTTAGAAGGTTCTATGTGTTATACCTGTCTGTAATAGGCTGTTAGAAGGTTCTATGTGTTCTACCTGTCTGTAATAGGCTGTTAGAAGGTTCTATGTGTTCTACCTGTCTGTAATAGGCTGTTAGATGGTTCTACCTGTCTGTAATAGGCTGTTATAAGGTTCTATGTGTTCTACCTGTCTGTAATAGGCTGTTAGAAGGTTACATGTGTTCTACCTGTCTGTAATAGGCTGTTAGAAGGTTCTATGTGTCCTACCTGTCTGTAATAGGCTGTTAGAAGGTTCTATGTGTTCTACCTGTCTGTAATAGGCTGTTAGAAGGTTCTATGTGTTCTACCTGTCTGTAATAGGCTGTTAGAAGGTTCTATGTGTTCTACCTGTCTGTAATAGGCTGTTAGAAGGTTCTATGTGTTCTACCTGTCTGTAATAGGCTGTTAGAAGGTGAGGATGTTTTTATTGATATTGATAAATGATTTTTCAGACAGACATTGGACATCGGTAATTCTCTGGCAGGGCACAGTTAGTTTTATGATATTATACCGTATATCAAATCACAGTTTATACTTCAACACCTGACAGTTTGATCCCTGATTCTGCTGTTAGATCTGGTTATCTGGTCTGACTGAAGACTGACAGTTTGATCCCTGATTCTGCTGTTAGATCTGGTTATCTGGTCTGACTGAAGACTGACAGTTTGATCCCTGATTCTGCTGTTAGATCTGGTTATCTGGTCTGACTGAAGACTGACAGTTTCAACCCTGATTCTGCTTTTAGATCTGGTTATCTGGTCTGACTGAAGACTGACAGTTTGAACCCTGATTCTGCTGTTAGATCTGGCTATCTGGTCTGACTGAAGACTGACAGTTTGATCCCTGATTCTGCTGTTAGATCTGGTTATCTGGTCTGACTGAAGACTGACAGTTTGAACCCTGATTCTGCTGTTAGATCTGGTTATCTGGTCTGACTGAAGACTGACAGTTTGAACCCTGATTCTGCTGTTAGATCTGGTTATCTGGTCTGACTGAAGACTGACAGTTTGAACCCTGATTCTGCTGTTAGATCTGGTTATCTGGTCTGACTGAAGACTGACAGTTTGAACCCTGATTCTGCTTTTAGATCTGGTTATCTGGTCTGACTGAAGACTGACAGTTTGAACCCTGATTCTGCTGTTAGATCTGGCTATCTGGTCTGACTGAAGACTGACAGTTTGAACCCTAATGCTGCTGTTAGATCTGGTTATCTGGTCTGACTGAAACAAGGACTTTGGTTACTTTGCGCTCTCTGTTGAGATACCACTTTATAGAGTTAACCTGCTGATTGAGATTCAATGTTTACCTTCAGTCATTATGGATGGACGGAAGGAAGGAAGGAAGGAAGGAAGGAAGGAAGGAAGGAAGGAAGGAAGGAAGGAAGGAAGGAAGGACGGAAGGAAGGAAGGAAGGATATAGATAGATAGATATAGATATATAAATAGATATAGATACATATAGAGATAGATATAGATATAGCGATAGATATAGAGATAGATAGATAGATATAGAGAGAGAGATTGATATAGATATAAAGATAGATATATAGATATAGAGATAAAGATATAGAGATAGATATACAGATATAGATAGAGCGATAGCTATAGATATAGAGATATAGATATAGAGATATAGATAGATATAGAGATATAAATAGCGATAGATATAGACATACAGATATAGAGATATAGATATAGATATAGAGACATATAGACATATAGATATAGACATAGAGATATAGATATAGATATAGCGATAGATATAGATATAGCGATAAATGTAGACATACAGATATAGAGATATAGATATAGAGACATATATAGACATATAGAGATATAGATATAGTGATAGATATATAGATAAGACAGATAAGATAGATCAGACAGACATACAGATTAGAGCTGTGTGGTTGTTCTACCTGATTGTGATGTAGGTATGTAATTAAGCACAGAGAACAGAGGGAGAGAAATTAAAAAGATAATTAAATGCTGTTGACCCTGAGAAGGAGAGAACAGGCATCTTCCTTCCTAGGACATTTACTGCCCAGCATTTACAACCCAGCGTTTACAACCCAGCATTTACAAACAGACATTTACAGCCCAGCCATACTACAGCCAGACTTACTACAGCCAGACTTACTACAGCCAGACTTACTACAGCCAGACTAACTACAGCCAGACTTACTACAGCCAGACTTACTACAGCCAGACTTACTACAGCCAGACTTACTACAGCCAGACTTACTACAGCCAGACTAACTACAGCCAGACTTACTACAGCCAGACTTACTACAGCCAGACTTACTACAGCCAGACTAACTACAGCCAGACTTACTACAGCCAGACTTACTACAGCCAGACTTACTACAGCCAGACTAACTACAGCCAGACTTACTACAGCCAGACTTACTACATCCAGGCTTACTACAGCCAGCCATACTACAGCCCAGCCATACTACAGCCAGCCATACTACAGCCAGACTTACTACAGCCAGACTTACTACAGCCAGACTTACTACAGCCCAGCCATACTACAGCCAGACTTACTACAGCCAGACTTACTACAGCCAGACTTACCACAGCCAGACTTACTACAACCAGACTTACTACAGCCAGGCTTACTACAGCCAGAAATGTTACAGCCAGACTTACTACAGCCAGACATGTTACAGTCCAGACATGTTACTTCCAGACATGTTACAGCTCAGACATGTTACAACCCAGACATGTTACTACCAGACATGTTACAACCAGACATGTTACAACCAGACATGTTACAGCCAGACATGTTACAGCCAGACATGTTACAACCAGACATGTTACAGCCAGACATGTTACAACCAGACATGTTACAACCAGACATGTTACAACCAGACATGTTACAACCCAAACATGTTACAACCAGACTAACTACAACCAGACATGTTACAACCAGACATGTTACAACCAGACTTACTACAGCCCAGACATGCTAGATAACATGCAGAAAGACTACAGACAAATCCTCCCTGTACCATACAGTTGAAGTGTATGTAAACTTCCGACTAAGGTATGAGTCATTAAACCTCGTTTTCCAACCACTCCACAAATTTCTTGTTATTAACAAACTATAGTTTTGGCAAGTCGGTAAGGACATCTACTTTGTGCATGACACAAGTCATTTTTCCAACAATTGTTTATAGACAGATCATTTCACTTATAATTCACTGTATCACAATTCCAGTGGGTCAGAAGTTTACATGCACTAAGTTGACTGTGCCTTTAAACAGCTTGGGAAATTCCATAAAATGATGTCATGGCTTTAGAAGCTTCTGATAGGCTAATTGACATCATTTGAGTCAATTGGAGGAGTACCTGTGGATGTATTTCAAGGCCTACCTTCAAACTCAGTGCCTCTTTGCTTGACATCATGGGAAAATCTAAAGAAATCAGCCAAGACCCCAGAAATGTATTTTTAGACCTCCACAAGTCTGGTTCATCCTTGGGAGCAATTTTCAAACACCTGAAGGTACCACGCTCATCTGTATAAACAATAGTCCGCAAGTATAAACACCATGGGACCACACAGCCATCATACCGCTCAGGAAGGAGACGCATTCTGTCTCTTAGAGATAAATGTACTTTGGTGCAAAAAGTACAAATCAATCCCAGAACAACAGCAAAGGACCTTGTGAAGATGCTGGAGGAAACAGGTACAATAGTATCTATATCCACAGTAAAATGAATCCTATATCGACATAACCTGAAAGGCTGCTCAGCAAGGAAGAAGCCACTGCTCCAAAACCGCCATAAAAAGCCAGACTACGGTTTGCAACTGCACATGGGGACAAAGATTGTACTTTTTGGAGAAATCTCCTCTGGTCTGATGAAACAAAAATAGAACTGTTTGGCCATAATGACCATCGTTATGTTTGGAGGAAAAAGGGAGATGCTTGCAAGCCGAAGAACACCATCCCAACCGTGAAGCATGGTGGTGGCAGCATCATGTTGTGGGGGTGCTTTGCTGCAGGAGGGACTGGTGCGCATCACAAAATAGATGGCATCATGAGGAGGGAAAATTATGTGGATATATTGAAGCAACATCTCAAGACATCAGTCAGGAAGTTAAAGCTTGGTCGCAAATGGGTCTTCCAAATGGACAATGACCCCAAGCATACTTCCAAAGTTGTGGAAAAATGGCGTAAGGACAACAAAGTCAAGATATTGGAGTGGCCATCACCGACTTGCCAAAACTATAGTTTGTAAACAAGAAATCTGTGGAGTGGTTGAAAAACTAGTTTTAATGACTCCAACCTAAGTGTATGTAAACTTCCGACTTCAACTGTAGGTCACGAGTGGCGACTCATTAGCATGCCAATTATTCACGAGCCAGATATCCCACCTCACATTGTCTCCCGTCCCCATTGTTGCTGGGGAAACAGTAGAATACTCTGAGGACATTCTACATTCTATAGAATCTCTTTTTGAGTTCTCTGGTCAGAATCTTCTCTGCTCTTGTCATGTTGATGGTAATTCCCCGTCTGGAAAGGCAGACAGGAGCAGGGAACAATCTGACTGTTTAAATTCAACAATACAGTTAAACAGTCATTCCTGAATTAAAGAAAAGGGATCGACTGCCTCGCTCCGTTCACATCCGTTCACATGAGCACATCCCAAATGGCACCCTATTCCCTGTATAGTGAACTAATAGAGTTCCATTTGGGATATACCCTTAAAATGAACTCACTTTAGTTGGTTGGTTTAATATAAATGTTTAACTTCTTTCAGCACAAACTTCAGGGACATTTACTGAGAAATGAAGTTGCACTTTAAACTCTAATCACCATCTGTCTCTCTGTCTCTCTCTGTCTCTCTCTGTCTCTCTCTGTCTCTCTCTGTCTCTCTCTGTCTCTCTCTCTCTCTGTCTCTCTCTGGCTCTCTCTGTCTCTCTATGGCTCTCTGTCTCTCTGTCTCTCTCTGTCTCTCTCTGTCTCTCTCTGTCTCTCTCTGTCTCTCTCTGGCTCTCTATCGCTCTCTGGCTCTCTCTCTCTCTGTCTCTCTCTCTCTCTCTCTGTCTCTCTCTGTCTCTCTCTGTCTCTCTGTCTCTCTCTGTCTCTCTATCGCTCTCTATCGCTCTCTGGCTCTCTCTGTCTCTCTCTGTCTCTCTCTGGCTCTCTATCGCTCTCTGTCTCTCTATCACCATCTGTCTCTCTGTCTCTCTCTGTCTCTCTGTCTCTCTCTGTCTCTCTCTGGCTCTCTATCGCTCTCTGTCTCTCTATCACCATCTGTCTCTCTGTCTCTCTCTGTCTCTCTATCACCATCTGTCTCTCTGTCTCTCTCTGTCTCTCTATCACCATCTGTCTCTCTGTCTCTCTCTGTCTCTCTCTGGCTCTCTATCACCATCTGTCTCTCTGTCTCTCTCTGGCTCTCTATCACCATCTGTCTCTCTGTCTCTCTCTGTCTCTCTCTGTCTCTCTATCACCATCTGTCTCTCTGTCTCTCTCTGGCTCTCTATCACCATCTGTCTCTCTGTCTCTCTCTGTCTCTCTCTGGCTCTCTATCACCATCTGTCTCTCTGTCTCTCTCTGTCTCTCTATCACCATCTGTCTCTCTGTCTCTCTCTGTCTCTCTATCACCATCTGTCTCTCTGTCTCTCTCTGTCTCTCTATCACCATCTGTCTCTCTCTGTCTCTCTATCACCATCTGTCTCTCTGTCTCTCTCTGTCTCTCTATCACCATCTGTCTCTCTGTCTCTCTCTGTCTCTCTATCACCATCTGTCTCTCTGTCTCTCTCTGTCTCTCTATCACCATCTGTCTCTCTGTCTCTCTCTGTCTCTCTATCACCATCTGTCTCTCTGTCTCTCTCTGTCTCTCTCTGTCTCTCTCTGTCTCTCTCTGTCTCTCTATCACCATCTGTCTCTCTGTCTCTCTCTGTCTCTCTATCGCTCTCTATCGCTCTCTGGCTCTCTCTGTCTCTCTCTGTCTCTCTCTGGCTCTCTATCGCTCTCTGTCTCTCTATCACCATCTGTCTCTCTGTCTCTCTCTGTCTCTCTATCACCATCTGTCTCTCTGTCTCTCTCTGTCTCTCTATCACCATCTGTCTCTCTGTCTCTCTCTGTCTCTCTCTGTCTCTCTATCACCATCTGTCTCTCTGTCTCTCTCTGGCTCTCTATCACCATCTGTCTCTCTGTCTCTCTCTGTCTCTCTCTGGCTCTCTATCACCATCTGTCTCTCTGTCTCTCTCTGGCTCTCTATCACCATCTGTCTCTCTGTCTCTCTCTGTCTCTCTCTGGCTCTCTATCACCATCTGTCTCTCTGTCTCTCTCTGGCTCTCTATCACCATCTGTCTCTCTGTCTCTCTCTGTCTCTCTATCACCATCTGTCTCTCTGTCTCTCTCTGTCTCTCTATCACCATCTGTCTCTCTGTCTCTCTCTGTCTCTCTATCACCATCTGTCTCTCTGTCTCTCTCTGTCTCTCTATCACCACCTGTCTCTCTGTCTCTCTCTGTCTCTCTATCACCATCTGTCTCTCTGTCTCTCTCTGTCTCTCTATCACCATCTGTCTCTCTGTCTCTCTCTGTCTCTCTCTGGCTCTCTATCACCATCTGTCTCTCTGTCTCTCTCTGTCTCTCTCTGGCTCTCTATCGCTCTCTGTCTCTCTATCACCATCTGTCTCTCTCTGTCTCTCTCTGTCTCTCTATCACCATCTGTCTCTCTGTCTCTCTCTGTCTCTCTCTGTCTCTCTATCACCATCTGTCTCTCTGTCTCTCTCTGTCTCTCTATCACCATCTGTCTCTCTGTCTCTCTCTGTCTCTCTATCACCATCTGTCTCTCTGTCTCTCTCTGTCTCTCTATCACCATCTGTCTCTCTGTCTCTCTCTGTCTCTCTCTGGCTCTCTATCACCATCTGTCTCTCTGTCTCTCTCTGTCTCTCTCTGGCTCTCTATCGCTCTCTGTCTCTCTATCACCATCTGTCTCTCTGTCTCTCTCTGTCTCTCTCTGGCTCTCTATCGCTCTCTGGCTCTCTCTCTCTCTGTCTCTCTCTGGCTCTCTCTGTCTCTCTATGGCTCTCTGTCTCTCTCTGTCTCTCTTTGTCTCTCTCTGGCTCTCTATCGCTCTCTGGCTCTCTGTCTCTCTCTGTCTCTCTCTGTCTCTCTCTGTCTCTCTATCGCTCTCTGGCTCTCTGTCTCTCTCTGTCTCTCTCTGTCTCTCTCTGGCTCTCTATCGCTCTCTGTCTCTCTCTGTCTCTCTCTGTCTCTCTATCGCTCTCTGTCTCTCTGTCTCTCTCTGTCTCTCTATCGCTCTCTGTCTCTCTGTCTCTCTCTGTCTCTCTCTGTCTCTCTCTGTCTCTCTCTGTCTCTCTCTGGCTCTCTATCGCTCTCTGTCTCTCTCTGTCTCTCTATCGCTCTCTATCGCTCTCTGGCTCTCTGTCTCTCTCTGGCTCTCTGTCCCTTTGCCTCTCTGTCTCCCTGTCTCCCTGTCACTCTGTCCCTCTGTCTCCCTGTCTCCCTGTCTCCCTGTCTCTCTGTCTCTCTGTCTCTCTCTCTCTGTCTCTCTGTCTCTCTCTCTCTCTCTCTCTCTCTCTCTCTCTCTCTCTCTCTCTCTGTGATACCCTGTATGAACTCTCTCTGTCTGTCGTTCTGTTCATTCTTACTGGATTCAACTTTGATTCAGGGCAGAGTGGAGGAGAAAAAAAGACTTATTGAATATACTAATGTGTGATTTGCATAAATATCCATAATAAAGAGACTGTGTGAAGCTGCTACTGTTCAATATTCATGTTTTTAGACTGGGAAGACAGAGGTCAGAAATATAAGAAGGAAGAATGAGACTGGATACTGCTGTGTGTGTGTGTGTGTGTGTGTGTGTGTGTGTGTGTGTGTGTGTGTGTGTGTAATCGTTAAGGAAAGACAGAGGAGGGTAAACTACTAGCTCAGTGAATATCATTTGAAGTACGGAAAAAAGAGAGACACACACACACACACACACACACACAGCTAACTTTGTTATGTGACGTGTGTGTGTGTGTCTATTGCACATATATGGCTGGTACATCAACGATTCAACGCTGGCCTTAGTGGGAGGGACCATATGTGTCAGGAGATTCTCCTGCTCTTTCTCTATTGGTTAATGAAGGTGTGACGTGTTGGTCCAGCAGACTCTTTCTCTATTGGTTAATGAAGGTATGATGTGTTGGTCCAGCAGACTCTCTATTGGTTAATGAAGGTGTGATGTGTTGGTCCAGCAGACTCTTTCTCTATTGGTTAATGAAGGTGTGATGTGTTGGTCCAGCAGACTCTCTATTGGTTAATGAAGGTGTGATGTGTTGGTCCAGCAGACTCTTTCTCTATTGGTTAATGAAGGTGTGATGTGTTGGTCCAGCAGACTCTCTATTGGTTAATGAAGGTGTGATGTGTTGGTCCAGCAGACTCTCTATTGGTTAATGAAGGTGTGATGTGTTGGTCCAGCAGACTCTTTCTCTATTGGTTAATGAAGGTGTGATGTGTTGGTCCAGCAGACTCTTTCTCTATTGGTTAATGAAGGTGTGATGTGTTGGTCCAGCAGACTCTTTCTCTATTGGTTAATGAAGGTGTGATGTGTTGGTCCAGCAGACTCTCTATTGGTTAATGAAGGTGTGATGTGTTGGTCCAGCAGACTCTTTCTCTATTGGTTAATGAAGGTGTGATGTGTTGGTCCAGCAGACTCTTTCTCTATTGGTTAATGAAGGTGTGATGTGTTGGTCCAGCAGACTCTTTCTCTATTGGTTAATGAAGGTGTGATGTGTTGGTCCAGCAGACTCTTTCTCTATTGGTTAATGAAGGTGTGATGTGTTGGTCCAGCAGACTCTCTATTGGTTAATGAAGGTGTGATGTGTTGGTCCAGCAGACTCTTTCTCTATTGGTTAATGAAGGTGTGATGTGTTGGTCCAGCAGACTCTCTATTGGTTAATGAAGGTGTGATGTGTTGGTCCAGCAGACTCTTTCTCTATTGGTTAATGAAGGTGTGATGTGTTGGTCCAGCAGACTCTCTATTGGTTAATGAAGGTGTGATGTGTTGGTCCAGCAGACTCTTTCTCTATTGGTTAATGAAGGTGTGATGTGTTGGTCCCAGCAGACTCTTTCTCTATTGGTTAATGAAGGTGTGATGTGTTGGTCCAGCAGACTCTTTCTCTATTGGTTAATGAAGGTGTGACGTGTTGGTCCAGCAGACTCTTTCTCTATTGGTTAATGAAGGTATGATGTGTTGGTCCAGCAGACTCTCTATTGGTTAATGAAGGTGTGATGTGTTGGTCCAGCAGACTCTTTCTCTATTGGTTAATGAAGGTGTGATGTGTTGGTCCAGCAGACTCTCTATTGGTTAATGAAGGTGTGATGTGTTGGTCCAGCAGACTCTTTCTCTATTGGTTAATGAAGGTGTGATGTGTTGGTCCAGCAGACTCTCTATTGGTTAATGAAGGTGTGATGTGTTGGTCCAGCAGACTCTCTATTGGTTAATGAAGGTGTGATGTGTTGGTCCAGCAGACTCTTTCTCTATTGGTTAATGAAGGTGTGATGTGTTGGTCCAGCAGACTCTTTCTCTATTGGTTAATGAAGGTGTGATGTGTTGGTCCAGCAGACTCTTTCTCTATTGGTTAATGAAGGTGTGATGTGTTGGTCCAGCAGACTCTTTCTCTATTGGTTAATGAAGGTGTGATGTGTTGGTCCAGCAGACTCTCTATTGGTTAATGAAGGTGTGATGTGTTGGTCCAGCAGACTCTTTCTCTATTGGTTAATGAAGGTGTGATGTGTTGGTCCAGCAGACTCTTTCTCTATTGGTTAATGAAGGTGTGATGTGTTGGTCCAGCAGACTCTTTCTCTATTGGTTAATGAAGGTGTGATGTGTTGGTCCAGCAGACTCTTTCTCTATTGGTTAATGAAGGTGTGATGTGTTGGTCCAGCAGACTCTCTATTGGTTAATGAAGGTGTGATGTGTTGGTCCAGCAGACTCTTTCTCTATTGGTTAATGAAGGTGTGATGTGTTGGTCCAGCAGACTCTCTATTGGTTAATGAAGGTGTGATGTGTTGGTCCAGCAGACTCTTTCTCTATTGGTTAATGAAGGTGTGATGTGTTGGTCCAGCAGACTCTCTATTGGTTAATGAAGGTGTGATGTGTTGGTCCAGCAGACTCTTTCTCTATTGGTTAATGAAGGTGTGATGTGTTGGTCCCAGCAGACTCTTTCTCTATTGGTTAATGAAGGTGTGATGTGTTGGTCCAGCAGACTCTTTCTCTATTGGTTAATGAAGGTGTGACGTGTTGGTCCAGCAGACTCTTTCTCTATTGGTTAATGAAGGTATGATGTGTTGGTCCAGCAGACTCTCTATTGGTTAATGAATGTGTGATGTGTTGGTCCAGCAGACTCTTTCTCTATTGGTTAATGAAGGTGTGATGTGTTGGTCCAGCAGACTCTCTATTGGTTAATGAAGGTGTGATGTGTTGGTCCAGCAGACTCTTTCTCTATTGGTTAATGAAGGTGTGATGTGTTGGTCCAGCAGACTCTCTATTGGTTAATGAAGGTGTGATGTGTTGGTCCAGCAGACTCTCTATTGGTTAATGAAGGTGTGATGTGTTGGTCCAGCAGACTCTTTCTCTATTGGTTAATGAAGGTGTGATGTGTTGGTCCAGCAGACTCTTTCTCTATTGGTTAATGAAGGTGTGATGTGTTGGTCCAGCAGACTCTTTCTCTATTGGTTAATGAAGGTGTGATGTGTTGGTCCAGCAGACTCTCTATTGGTTAATGAAGGTGTGATGTGTTGGTCCAGCAGACTCTTTCTCTATTGGTTAATGAAGGTGTGATGTGTTGGTCCAGCAGACTCTTTCTCTATTGGTTAATGAAGGTGTGATGTGTTGGTCCAGCAGACTCTTTCTCTATTGGTTAATGAAGGTGTGATGTGTTGGTCCAGCAGACTCTTTCTCTATTGGTTAATGAAGGTGTGATGTGTTGGTCCAGCAGACTCTCTATTGGTTAATGAAGGTGTGATGTGTTGGTCCAGCAGACTCTTTCTCTATTGGTTAATGAAGGTGTGATGTGTTGGTCCAGCAGACTCTCTATTGGTTAATGAAGGTGTGATGTGTTGGTCCAGCAGACTCTTTCTCTATTGGTTAATGAAGGTGTGATGTGTTGGTCCAGCAGACTCTCTATTGGTTAATGAAGGTGTGATGTGTTGGTCCAGCAGACTCTTTCTCTATTGGTTAATGAAGGTGTGATGTGTTGGTCCCAGCAGACTCTTTCTCTATTGGTTAATGAAGGTGTGATGTGTTGGTCCAGCAGACTCTTTCTCTATTGGTTAATGAAGGTGTGATGTGTTGGTCCAGCAGACTCTTTCTCTATTGGTTAATGAAGGTGTGATGTGTTGGTCCAGCAGACTCTCTATTGGTTAATGAAGGTGTGATGTGTTGGTCCAGCAGACTCTCTATTGGTTAATGAAGGTGTGATGTGTTGGTCCAGCAGACTCTTTCTGCTGATGGATTTCTACATACATCCATGGATTCATAACAGATGAATAATGTGATGAGATGTGTGTATGTGATGAGGTGTGTGTGGCACCGGGGTGTTTATTGTCCCTTCCTCAGTCCCTTCCTCAGTCTCTTCCTCAGTTCCTTCCTCAGTGCCTTCCTCAGTCCCTTCCTCAGTCCCTTCCTCAGTCCCTTCCTCAGTCCCTTCCTCAGTCTCTTCCTCAGTCTCTTCCTCAGCCCATTCCTCAGTCCCTTCCTCAGTCCCTTCCTCAGTCTCTTCCTCAGTCTCTTCCTCAGCCCATTCCTCAGTCCCTTCCTCAGTCCCTTCCTCAGTCCCTTCCTCAGTCTCTTCCTCAGTCTCTTCCTCAGCCCATTCCTCAGTCCCTTCCTCAGTCCCTTCCTCAGTCTCTTCCTCGGTCCCTTCCTCGGTCCCTTCCTCGGTCCCTTACTCGGTCTCTTCCTCGGTCCCTTCCTCAGTCACTTCCTCAGTCTCGTCCTCAGTCTCTTCCTCAGTCCCTTCCTCAGTCTCTTCCTCAGTCCCTTCCTCAGTCTCTTCCTCAGTCCCTTCCTTAGTCCCTTCCTCAGTCCCTTCCTCAGTCCCTTCCTCAGCCCATTCCTCAGTCCCTTCCTCAGTCTCTTCCTCAGTCCCTTCCTCAGTTCCTTCCTCGGTCCCTTCCTCAGTTCCTTCCTCGGTCTCTTCCTCGGTCCCTTCCTCGGTCCCTTCCTCGGTCCCTTCCTCAGTCACTTCCTCAGTCTCGTCCTCAGTCTCTTCCTCAGTCCCTTCCTCAGTCTCTTCCTCAGTTCCTTCCTCAGTCCCTTCCTCAGTCCCTTCCTCAGCCCATTCCTCAGTCCCTTCCACAGTCCCTTCCTCAGTCCCTTCCTCAGCCCCTTCCTCAGCCCATTCCTCAGTCCCTTCCTCAGTCCCTTCCTCAGTCCCTTCCTCAGTCCCTTCCTCAGTCCCTTCCTCAGTCTCTTCCTCAGTCTCTTCCTCAGTCTCTTCCTCAGTCCTTTCTTCAGTGTCTTCCTCAGTCCCTTCCTCAGCCCATTCCTCTGTCCCTTCCTCAGTCCCTTTCTCAACTGTTCCTCTGAGAGAAAGGAAAGGATTGCAGTTCTGATCCTAAAATAGACTCAATTATTTCCTCAGCCTTTCTTCAGGAAGCCGTGGACTTGTCCAGAACAGCTCTCTCTCTCTCTCTCTCTCTCTCTCTCTCTCTCTCTCTCTCGCTCATTCTTTCTCTCTTTCTCAATGCATGCTGGGAGTGTTTGTAGTTGAGAGGCTGTGTGGAGGTCTCTGTCCTTACTTAATTTCTTTATTCTTTCCTTGGTATTTTCTTTCAATTTTATTTTCTATGTTTAGCGGTACCCTCTGTTTTCATTCAAAGTTAGGGAGGAAGAGGAAGGAGTTTTAGTTTCCTGGGGTTTGAACGGTGCGGTGTGCATGATGGCTTTGCAGCATAGCACGGAGGAGATGCTGTCTCCTCCGCTGTGTGTTCCTGAGAATGGAGTTAAGGTGGAGGAGGCTCTGCTCGCGGTCGGTGAAAAGGTGGGAGCTGAATTTATACATTCTGCTTTCAGAATGAACAAAGCAGTTGTTGTGTTCATGAAGAGAGTACGTTTAGTGGGCAGGCTGATTGCTAGTGGAATATTTGTAAGGGATGTGTTGGTGCCGATTTCTCCTCTTTCGACTCCTTGGATTAGGGTGGTAGTTGACAAATCTATCTCTGTTTATTGCGGATGATCAAATGGTTTGGCAGGTTTGGTAGGTTTGGTAGGTTTGGTAGGTTTGGGGAGAGATGAAGTGAGAGGAGGAGGGGAGAGGTGAATGAGAGGTGAAGGGAGAGGAGGAGGGAGAGGAGGAGGGGAGAGGTCAAGGGAGAGGAGGAGGGGATAGGAGGAGGGAGAGGTGAAGGGAGAGGAGGAGGGGAGAGATGAAGGGAGAGGAGAAGGGGAGAGGTGAAGGAGAGGTGAAGGGAGAGGAGGAGGGAGAGGAGGGGGGGAAAGGTGAAGGAGAGGTGAAGGGAGAGGAGGAGGGAGAGGAGGAGGGGAGAGGTGAAGGGAGAGGAGGAAGGGAGAGGTGAAGGGAGAGGAGGGGAGAGGTGAAGGGAGAGGAGGGGAGAGGTGAAGGGAGCGGTGAAGGGAGAGGAGGAGGGAATAGGAGGAGGGAGAGATGAAGGGAGAGGAGGAGGGGAGAGATGAAGGGAGAGGAGGGGGGGAGAGGTGAAGGGAGAGGAGGGGGAGAGGTGAAGGGAGAGGGAGGAGGTGAAGGGAGAGGTGAAGGGAGAGGAGGAGGGGAGAGATGAAGGGAGAGGAGGGGGGGAGAGATGAAGGGAGAGGAGGGGGGAGAGATGAAGGGAGAGGAGGGGGGGAGAGGTGAAGGGAGAGGAGGGGGAGAGGTGAAGGGAGAGGAGGGGAGAGGTGAAGGGATAGGTGAAGGGAGAGGAGGAGGGGATAGGTGAAGGGAGAGGAGGAGGGGATAGGTGAAAGGAGAGGAGGGGGGAATAGGTGAAGGGAGAGGGGGAGGGGAGAGGAGGAGGGGATAGATGAAGGGGGAGGAGGAGGGGATAGATGAAGGGGGAGTGAGGAGGGGAGAGGTGGAGGGAGGTTGGAGAGGTAGAGGGAGGAGGGGAGAGATGAAGGGAGACGGAGGAGGGGAGAGGTGAAGGGAGACGGAGGAGGGGAGAGATTAAGGGAGAGGGAGGAGGGGAGAGGTGAAGGGAGACGGAGGAGGGGAGAGATGAAGGGAGAGGCAGGAGGGGAAGGGAGAGGAGACAGAAAGGTAAAGGGAAGCACTCATTTGAAACCAATTTTGGAGAGGCCTGCCTGCCTGCCTGCCTGCCTGTCTGCCTGTCTGTCTGTCTGTCTTGGGGTAAGGAGAGGAGAAGGTAGAGACAGAGAACTTCAACATGAACAGACGTCTCCATAAGTCAAACACACTGCAGCTTTGCATCCTGTTATTGTTGTGGATGCTGTTGTTTCATCTTTCACTTTGTTGCAGTTTCCCCCAATTTCAACGGTGTACTTTTCCTAAACTCTTTGGAATTGTAGGGAAGACGATGCTGGAAAATGTTGAAAGAGTGTTATGGTGAGGTGAGGGGGAGGTGTTGGGAGTTGGGGAGGATGGGAGTTGGGGAGAGGAGGATGGGAGTTGGGGAGGATGGGAGGAGGGGATGAGAGGGGAGTTGGGGAGAGGAGGATGGGAGTTGGGGAGGATGGGAGTTGGGGGGGAGTTGGGGAGGAGGGGATGAAAGGGGAGTTGGGGAGAGGAGGATGGGAGTTGGGGAGGATGGGAGTTGGGGAGGATGGGAGTTGGGGAGGAGGGGAGGATGGGAGTTGGGGAAGAGAGGAGGGTGGGGAGGATGGGAGTTGGGGAGGAGAGGAGGGGAGGAGGGGATGGGAGGAGAGTTTGGGAGGAAGGGGGAGTTGGGAAGGAGGTGATGAGAGGGAGAGTTGGGTAGTGGAGGAGAGTGGGGAGGATGGGAGTTGGGTAGAGGAGGATAGGAGTTGGGGAGGAGTGGAGGGGAGAGGGGAGGGCAGGGCAGGGCAGGGCAGTTGAGGAGGAGAGGTGACTGTCAGTTGAGGAGGGGAGGTGACTGTCTACAAACAGTGACCTGTGTGGCTCAGTTGGTAGAGCATGGTGTTCGCTACAACAGTATAGAAGATTAAATTCCTGCTGGGCCACACATACAACACATGTAACTGACTGTTAGTGGCTTTGGATAAAAACTCTCGTTAAATGGTGGATATTATGATAATATGGGATGGCTTTATGGGAGGGCTTTCTGGGAGGGCTTTCTGGGAGGGCTTTCTGGGAGGGCTTTCTGGGATGACGTTCTGGGATGACGTTTTGGTATGGCTTTATGGGATGGCTCTCTGGGAGGGCTCTCTGGGAGGGCTTTCTGGGATGGCTCTCTGGGATGGCTCTCTGGGATGGCTTTCTGGGATGACGTTCTGGGATGACGTTCTGGTATGGCTTTATGGGATGGCTCTCTGGGAGGGCTCTCTGGGAGGGCTTTATGGGATGGCTCTCTGGGAGGGCTCTCTGGGATGTCGTTCTGGGATGGCGTTCTGGGATGGCCTTATGGGATGGCCTTATGGGATGGTGTTCTGGGATGGCTTTATGGGATGGCTTTGTGGGATGGCCCTCTGGGATGGCTTTCTGGGATGGCTTTCTGGGATGGCTCTCTGGGATGGCTTTCTGGGATGGCTTTCTGGGATGGCTCTCTGGGATGGCGATCTGGGATGGCTTTATGGGATGGCCTTATGGGATGGCTTTATGGGATGGCTTTCTGGGATGGCCTTATGGGATGGCTTTGTGGGATGGCTTTATGGGATGGCTTTGTGGGATGGCTTTATGGGATGGCTTTCTGGGATGGCTTTCTGGGATGGCTCTCTGGGATGGCGATCTGGGATGGCTTTATGGGATGGCCTTATGGGATGGCTTTATGGGATGGCTTTCTGGGATGGCCTTATGGGATGGCTTTATGGGATGGCTTTCTGGGATGGCTTTATGGGATGGCTTTATGGGATGGCTTTGTGGGATGGCTTTCTGGGATGGCCATTATGGGATGGCTTTCTGGGATGGCTTTATGGGATGGCTTTCTGGGATGGCTTTCTGGGATGGCGTTCTGGGATGCTTTCTGGGATGGCTTTCTGGGATGGCCATTATGGGATGGCTTTCTGGGATGGATTTATGGGATGGCTTTCTGGGATGGCTTTCTGGGATGGCCCAGTAGGTTAATGTCTCTGAGTTTTCCAGATGATGAGATTACTGTGAGAGGAGTCAAATGGGTGAAACTGTGAGATGTTGTTGGAGAGGAGAACATGTGTCAACATACAGTATCATTACAGAGAGCTGACTTCCCCATCTCTTCCCCTCATCTACCCTTTTCACTTCACCTTATCTCCCTCCTCCCCTCTTCCCCTCTCTCCCCTCTCATCCTCTCCTGTCACCCCACCATACTCTATCCTCCCCTGTTACCCCTCTATACTATATCCTCCCCTGTTACCCCTCCATACTATATCCTCCCCTGTTACCCCTCCATACTATATCCTCCCCTGTTACCCCTCCATACTATATCCTCCCCTGTTACCCCTCCACACTATATCCTCCCCTGTTACCCCTCCATACTATATCCTTCCCTATTACCCCTTCATACTATATCCTCCCTGTTACCCCTCCATACTATATCCTCCCTGTTACCCCTCCATACTATATCCTCCCTGTTACCCCTCCATACTATATCCTCCCTATTTACCCCTCCATACTATATCCTCCCCTGTTACCCCTCCATACTATATCCTCCCTGTTACCCCTCCATACTATATCCTCCCTGTTACCCCTCCATACTATATCCTCCCTGTTACCCCTCCATACTATATCCTCCCCTGTTACCCCTCCATACTATATCCTCCTCAGTTACCCCTCCATACTATATCCTCCCCTGTTACCCCTCCATACTATATCCTCCCCTGTTACCCTCCATACTATATCCTCCCCTGTTACCCCTCCATACTATATCCTCCCCTGTTACCCCTCCATACTATATCCTTCCCTATTACCCCTCCATACTATATCCTCCCCTGTTACCCCTCCATACTATATCATCCCCAATTACCCCTCCATACTATGTCCTCCCCTGTAACCCCTCCACACTATATCCTCCCCTGTTACCCCTCCATACTATATCCTCCCCTATTACCCCTCCATACTATATCCTCCCCTGTTACCCCTCCATACTATATTACCTCCCCTGTTACCCCTCCATACTATATCCTCCCCTATTACCCCTCCATACTATATCCTCCCCTGTTACCCCTCCATACTATATTACCTCCCCTGTTACCCCTCCATACTATATCCTCCGCTATTACCCCTCCATACTACTGTATATCCTCCCCTGTTACCCCTCCATACTATATTACCTCCCCTGTTACCCCTCCATACTATATCCTCCCCTGTTACCCCTCCATCCTATATTTCCTCCCCTGTTATTGAGAACATAGTTGTTAGAGGGGATGGAATGTTGCTCCGTCTCTGCTCTTACTGTTCCGGGTCGTATTGCTGAGAACTTAATCCATTCTGTTATAGTACTACCATCGAGGCCTCAGGCACACTGGCGTGTGTGTGTGTGTGTGTGTGTGTGTGTGTGTGTGTGTGTGTGTGTGTGTGTGTGTGTGTGTGTGTGTGTGTGTGTGTGTGTGTGTGTGTGTGTGGTCTGTCTGGGACAGTAATTGTATGGTTGGGTAAGTACAGGCAATATATTAATATCAGGGCTCAGCCTCTCTGAGTGGTGACAACTAGTCATTATCACGCACGCACGCACGCACACACACACACACACACACACACACACACACACACACACACACACACACACACACACACACACACACACACACACACACACACACACACACACACACACACACACACACACACACACCCATCTCTGAGAGGGAGGCAGTGTAGTGCCCCCCTCTATAACCAGTCTGTCTCTGAGAGTCAGTGTAGTGCCCCCCTCTATAACCACTCTGTCTCTGAGAGGGAGTCAGTGTAGTGCCCCCCTCTATAACCAGTCTGTCTCTGAGAGTCAGTGTAGTGCTCCCCTCTATAACCTCTCTGTCTCTGAGAGTCAGTGTAGTGCTCCCCTCTATAACCACTGTCTCTGAGAGGGAGTAACTGTATTGTCATGGATAATTCCTGGAGAAATCAGGAGTATCTAAATGATAGACGATGTGTTTTAACAATGGAACATCAGAATATCTTCATTGTTATTCCCCTCATTCATACAACGGATGAGTCTAATGCTGAATGCTGATTGGTTAAAACCGCATTCCAGTCGGTGTCTATTCCATAAGTTACCACCCGCTAAATCTATGATGTTATAATGCCTGTTTACTCTGTTCCATCTGACTGCTGCAATCCACTGTCTCATCAGCCCAGCCAGGCAATTTATAAACATTGATCTCCACTATAAAAATCATCTAGACATTATCTCACATTTCTTTTTCGACTAACATTTTGTTTTCAACCGTGGAGATTTGTATAAACCTCGCTGTCTGTCTCCCAGACATTTTACCACATTGTTTAAATATTCAGATGCTATCTCCATAGTAACGAACGTGGATATATATACAATGAAATGTCAATTTTGAAAGAAAAAAAAAGGTCAAACGAAACCAAGTGCAGCTGGTTCTTTCCGGCTTCAGTCTGAAGTGATTGTGTGAGCTGTGTTGTTGGCTAGCTCCTCTGAACAACAGTGTCCAGGTTCAGTCTGAAGTGATTGTGTGAGCTGTGTTGTTGTCTAGCTCCTCTGAACAACAGTGTCCAGGTTCAGTCTGAAGTGATTGTGTGAGCTGTGTTGTTGTCTAGCTCCTCTGAACAACAGTGTCCAGGTTCAGTCTGAAGTGATTGTGTTAGCTGTGTTGTTGGCTAGCTCCTCTGAACAACAGTGTCCAGGTTCAGTCTGAAGTGATTGTGTGAGCTGTGTTGTTGTCTAGCTCCTCTGAACAACAGTGTCCAGGTTCAGTCTGAAGTGATTGTGTGAGCTGTGTTGTTGGCTAGCTCCTCTGAACAACAGTGTCCAGGTTCAGTCTGAAGTGATTGTGTGAGCTGTGTTGTTGTCTAGCTCCTCTGAACAACAGTGTCCAGGTTCAGTCTGAAGTGATTGTGTGAGCTGTGTTGTTGGCTAGCTCCTCTGAACAACAGTGTCCAGGTTCAGTCTGAAGTGATTGTGTGAGCTGTGTTGTTGTCTAGCTCCTCTGAACAACAGTGTCCAGGTTCAGTCTGAAGTGATTGTGTGAGCTGTGTTGTTGGCTAGCTCCTCTTAAACAACAGTGTCCAGGTTCAGTCTGAAGTGATTGTGTGAGCTGTGTTGTTGTCTAGCTCCTCTGAACAACAGTGTCCAGGTTCAGTCTGAAGTGATTGTGTTAGCTGTGTTGTTGTCTAGCTCCTCTGAACAACAGTGTCCAGGTTCAGTCTGAAGTGATTGTGTGAGCTGTGTTGTTGGCTAGCTCCTCTGAACAACAGTGTCCAGGTTCAGTCTGAAGTGATTGTGTGAGCTGTGTTGTTGGCTAGCTCCTCTGAACAACAGTGTCCAGGTTCAGTCTGAAGTGATTGTGTGAGCTGTGTTGTTGGCTAGCTCCTCTGAACAACAGTGTCCAGGTTCAGTCTGAAGTGATTGTGTGAGCTGTGTTGTTGGCTAGCTCCTCTTAAACAACAGTGTCCAGGTTCAGTTTGAAGTGATTGTGTGAGCTGTGTTGTTGGCTGGCTCCTCTTAAACAACAGTGTCCTGATGAGAGAGCACATTTTCTACGCCAGGTGAAATCACACCTCGTTAGCTCATTGTTATGGATGTTTCCAAATAAGAGTTACTAGGAAACAGCTGAAACTAACGCAAATGTGTCTATTCTGCTGTTATTCTGACAGCGCTGTTTGACCGGACTGTAAGTTAGCCGTAGTTGGCTAGCTAGCTAGCAAGGGACAAGAACGTTGCTAACCAGTATGGCAATGGAACATTAAGAACAAACGACTGGGTCACGTCTCTAGTAACCAGAACCAATAGAACGAACGATCAGCCGGCTTGGGTAGCAACCCTAGATTTGTGTCGGGACTATATTGATGAAATAGTATGACGAAATTCATTAAAAGAACCTTTTTTTAAATGAAAATATGTCGATAATTATTTGAACATGTTGGTAAAGCCCTCGAAGCCGGTGTTTGGAGGACTGCAGTGACCTTTTGGTTACTGGCCCAACGCTCTAACCACTAGGCTGCCTGCTGCCCCTGTTATATACTGCTGGGTATTATTCTGTAGTTGTAATCACCATCTCTGTCTCTCTCTCTCTGTCTGTCTCTCTCTGTCTCTCTCTCTCTGTCTCTGTCTCTCTGTCTCTCTCTCTCTCTGTCTGTCTCTCTCTCTCTCTCTCTCTGTCTCTCTCTCTCTCTGTCTCTCTCTCTCTGTCTCTGTCTCTCTGTCTCGCTGTCTCTCTCTCTCTCTCTGTGTCTCTCTGTCTCTCTCTCTCTCTCTGTCTCTCTCTCTCTCTCTGTGTCTCTCTGTCTCTCTCTCTCTCTCTGTCTCTCTCTCTCTGTCTCTCTGTCTCGCTGTCTCTGTCTCTCTCTCTCTGTATCTCTCTCTCTGTCTCTCTCTTTCTCTATCTCTCTGTCTCTCTCTCTCTCTCTGTCTCTCTCTCTCTGTCTCTTTCTCTGTCTCTCTCTCTCTGTATCTCTCTCTCTGTCTCTCTCTTTCTGTCTCTCTCCGTCTCTGTCTCTCTCTCTCTCTTAGCAGTCCTATGCCCCTCCCCCTTCCACCATGGTCCCTCCCAGTCCCAGCCCTAACAACGGTCACCACAGAGGAGGAGGAGGAGGCTGTAGTATGGAGCAGCTCAGTCAAACTAACCTGTACATCAGAGGACTGCCCTCTGGGACCAGTGACCAGGACCTCATCAAACTATGTCAACCGTAAGTGGAGATTTCTCTCTATTAGTGAACTGGATATATCATTACTTTACTACCACCACTGACTGGACTAAACAGGTGATTCCAGGTGAAAGCCATGATCGCTTATTGATGTCACTTGTTAATTCCACATCAATCAGTGTAGATGAAGGTGTTCCCAAACTGGGGTATGCCCAATGCAGTCGGAGTTATGACAAATACAAATGCATTTAAAAATATATATATATATATATATATATATAATAAATATTTCTATTTTCCAATGGTGGCTATACATTTGGGTTTTTCTCCTCGCCTGAGTAGCCTTGTTTCACTGCCAAAAATACAATTCAACCATCTGGTGTTCAGCGAAAAAACAACCAAATATTAAATACAGGTGGCCTAGTCAAATAATGAACATCCAATCACATTAACCGTTACTCTCTACTAGGACATCATACTGCTACTACCGCTAGGACATCATACTGCTACTACTACTAGGACATCATACTGCTACTACTACTAGGACATCATACTGCTACTACTACTAGGACATCATACTGCTACTACCGCTAGGACATCATACTGCTACTACCGCTAGGACATCATACTGCTACTACCGCTAGGACATCATACTGCTACTACCGCTAGGACATCATACTGCTACTACCGCTAGGACATCATACTGCTACTACCGCTAGGACATCATACTGCTACTACCGCTAGGACATCATACTGCTACTACCGCTAGGACATCATACTGCTACTACCGCTAGGACATCATACTGCTACTACCGCTAGGACATCATACTGCTACTACTACTAGGACATCATACTGCTACTACCGCTAGGACATCATACTGCTACTACTACTAGGACATCATACTGCTACTACCACTAGGACATCATACTGCTACGACCAGCAGGACATCATACTGCTACGACCAGCAGGACATCATACTGCTACGACCAGCAGGACATCATACTGCTACTACTACTAGGACATCATACTGCTACTACCGCTAGGACATCATACTGCTACTACCGCTAGGACATCATACTGCTACTACCGCTAGGACATCATACTGCTACGACCAGCAGGACATCATACTGCTACGACCAGCAGGACATCATACTGCTACTACCGCTAGGACATCATACTGCTACTACTACTAGGACATCATACTGCTACGACCAGCAGGACTACACCTGCACCTGCCATTTGGCACCTGCCATTTGTTGTTAGCACTGCTAGCATGGACACTGACAGGCGTGAATCTGATGCAGCCGAAAAGGTAACGCCCCCTTACCCGGGAAAGCACCAAGCGACTGCCCCTTATCCGGGAAAGCCCCAAGCTACTGCCCCTTACCCGGGAAAACCCCAAGCTACTGCCCCTTATCCGGGAAAGCCCCAAGCTACTGCCCCTTATCCGGGAAAGCCCCAAGCTACTGCCCCTTATCCGGGAAAGACCCAAGCTACTGCCCCTTTTCCGGGAAAGCCCCAAGCTACTGCCCCCCTTACCAGGGAAAGCACCAAGCTACTGCCCCTTACCCGGGAATGCACAAAGCTACTGCCCCCTTACCCAGGAAAGCACCAAGCTACTGTCCCCCTTACCCGGGAAAGCACCAAGCTACTGTCCCCCTTACCCGGGAAAGCACCAAGCTACTGCCCCCCTTACCCGGGAAAGCACCAAGCTACTGTCCCCCTTACCCGGGAATGCACCAAGCTACTGCCCCCTTACCCGGGAAAGCACCAAGCTACTGTCCCCCTTACCCGGGAATGCACCAAGCTACTGTCCCCCTTACCCGGGAATGCTCCAAGCTACTGCCCCCTGACCCGGGAAAGCACCAAGCTACTGCCCCCTGACCCGGGAAAGCACCAAGCTACTGCCTCCTGACCCGGGAAAGCACCAAACTACTGCCCCCTTACCCGGGAAAGCACCAAACTACTGCCCCCTGACCCGGGAAAGCACCAAGCTACTTCCCCCTGACCCGGGAATGCACCAAGCTACTGCCCCCTTACCCAGGAAAGCACCAAGCTACTGTCCCCCTTACCCGGGAAAGCACCAAGCTACTGCCCCCTTACCCGGGAAAGCACCAAGCTACTGCCCCCTTACC
Source organism: Oncorhynchus mykiss (assembly GCF_057628025.1). Taxonomy (NCBI): domain Eukaryota; kingdom Metazoa; phylum Chordata; class Actinopteri; order Salmoniformes; family Salmonidae; genus Oncorhynchus; species Oncorhynchus mykiss. Next base: position 6,123,592 of record NC_143024.1, read on the forward strand.
CGGGAAAGCACCAAGCTACTGCCCCCTTACCCGGGAAAGCACCAAGCTACTGCCCCCTGACCCGGGAAAGCACCAAGCTACTGCCCCCTGACCCGGGAAAGCACCATGCTACTGGCTCCTGACCCGGAAAAGCACCAAACTACTGCCCCCTTACCCGGGAAAGCACCAAACTACTGCCCCCTGACCCGGGAAAGCACCAAACTACTGCCCCTTTACCCGGGAAAGCACCAAACTACTGCCCCCTGACCCGGGAAAGCACCTAACCACAGAGAGGGACGTTGGACCATCTAAGAGGCACAAATATGATGAGAACTACATTGATTTGGGGTTCAATTATATTGGGAGTATTGCCTTTCCTCAGCCACAGTGTGTTATATGTGCTACAGTACTCTCTCACAACTCAATGAAACCTTCACTCTTGAGCAGACATTTAGAAACAAAACATGCCAATTTGAAAAAAATAAGCTACAGGAGTTTTTTGAGTGAGATTTTTAAACGACTTTCGAGTAGTAAGACAAGTATAAAAACAACAGATACCAAGGGGCTAGAAGTGTTTTATATGGTGAGCTACCGAGTGGCTGGGACAGGCAAGACCCATACTATTGTGGAGGACTTCATTATTCCAACTCCAACTTCCAATTACAACGCTGGGTGGAAAAGTCCCAGAAAACTATACAGACAATGTCTTCATCAAACAACACTGTTTCACGACACATCACTGCTCCTTCACCTCAAACTGTAAATACAAAATCAAATCTAATTTATTTACATAGCCCTTCGTCCATCAGCTGATATCTCAAAGTGCTGTACAGAAACCCAGCCTAAAACCCCAAACAGCAAACAATGCAGGTGTAGAAGCACGGTGGCAAGGAAAAACTCCCTAGAAAGGCCAAAACCTAGGAAGAAACCTAAAGAGGAACCAGGCTATGAGGGGTGGCCAGTCCTCTTCTGGCTGTGCCGGGTGGAAATTATAACAGAACATGGCCAAGATGTTCAAATGTTCATAAATGACCAGCATGGTCAAATAATAATAATCACAGTGGTTACCGAGGGTGCAGCAAGTCAGCACCTCAGGAGTAAATGTCACAGCTATGATACTACGTAGCCTGACTCAGTGTGTTGGTGTTTTCTGTGTGGGTAGTAGGCTCTGTGAAGCCATGTTGTCGTTTATACTGTGTGGGTAGTAATATCTGTGAAGCCATGTGGGTAGTAGGCTCTGTGAAGCCATGTTATGGTTTATACTGTGTGGGTAGTAGGCTCTGTGAAGCCATGTTATGGTTTATACTGAGTGGGTAGTAGGCTCTGTGAAGCCATGTTATGGTTTATACTGAGTGGGTAGTAGGCTCTGTGAAGCCATGTTATGGTTCATACTGAGTGGGTAGTAGGATCTGTGAAGCCATGTTATGGTTTATACTGGGTAGTAGGCTCTGTGAAGCCATGTTATGTTTTATACTGAGTGAGTAGTATGCTCTGTGAAGCCATGTTATGTTTTATACTGAGTGAGTAGTAGGCTCTGTGAAGCCATGTTATGGTTTATATTGAGTGGGTAGTAGGATCTGTGAAGCCATGTTATGGTTTATATTGAGTGGGTAGTATGCTCTGTGAAGCCATGTTATGGTTTATACTGAGTGGGTAGTATGCTCTGTGAAGCCATGTTATGGTTTATACTGAGTGGGTAGTAGGATCTGTGAAGCCATGTTATGGTTTATATTGAGTGGGTAGTATGCTCTGTGAAGCCATGTTAGGGTTTATACTGAGTGGGTAGTAGGATCTGTGAAGCCATGTTATGATGTATACTGAGTGGGTAGTAGGCTCTGTGAAGCCATGTTATGGTTTATACTGAGTGGGTAGTAGGCTCTGTGAAGCCATGTTATGGTTTATATTGAGTGGGTAGTAGTATCTGTGAAGCCATGTTATGGTCTATACTGAGTGGGTCGTAGGATCTGTGAAGCCATGTTATAATTCATACTGAGTGGGTAGTAGTATCTGTGAAGCCATGTTATGGTTTATACTGAGTAGGTAGTAGTATCTGTGAAGCCATGTTATGGTTTATACTGAGTAGGTAGTAGTATCTGTGAAGCCATGTTATATTTCATACTGAGTGGGTCGTAGGCTGTGTGTAATGGTTCATGCTGCGTACTGTAGTATCATAGCTGTGTTCTTGACCTCTCTCTGTCACCCATCCTTTTCCTGTGTAGAGAAGAGAGGAGACACCCCTCCCAGTCAGCCAGCCAGCCCTATCCCATCCGCTCGTCTCCCTCCGCCAGTTCCTCTCCAGACCCTTCCTCACTGACGTATCGCCATGCAGGCGAGCCGCGAGCTTTGGGGTTCCACGCGCCTGTCAGCGACGTCAATTTGTTTTTAAATGTAATAAATCCTTTTGACAGTAACCCTCCAAAAAGCCATTCCCTAAACATATTTAATTTCCATATGTACTAGGAACCGAAGGGTTAGCTTCAGCAAGGGAAATGAACAAGACAAAACATATGGATTGAAGGTATAAGATGATATGGGGTCAAGGCTACAAACGGTCGCCGGTGAAATGACCTGGCGCTGACTCAGGTGTTCAAACGAACATATCAGACCGAGAGTCTAATGCTTCTCAGGTCGTTCTTTATGAGTTTTAGTTTAGAAAAACCACCTCTCAGCAGAAGCGACAGTTACAGGATGGTAAAAACAGCGGGATTACCGTGGCAACATCAGGGAAACTGGGCGGAAGGGAGGAGGGCTTCAAATAGAGCAGATCTGCAATATCTTTCATTGAGCTTCTCGTTCTCCTTAATTGCTGAAGAGTTGAACCGTACAGGAAGCTCTGGGACAGGTCGTCTGGATACTGGACAGACACGGTACAGGAAGAGATAAACCGTACAGGAAGCTCTGGGACATGTCGTCTGGATAATGGACAGACACGGTACAGGAAGAGATGAACCGTACAGGAAGCTCTGGGACAGGTCGTCTGGATAGTGGACAGACACGGTACAGGAAGAGATGAACCGTACAGGAAGCTCTGGGACAGGTCGTCTGCATACTGGACAGACAATACATGTCCAGATGCAATCAGATTATCATCTTTAATAGAAAACATTTTGTTGAGGGCTTTGAACAACAAACAAAATAAAAAAAGTTGTTTTGTGATTTTGTTGATAGTGGTTAACCAGCGTATGAGTTCTGTGGTTACAATATCAACAGTCCCTTATCTCTCTGGTATACGTTGGTCCCTTATCTCTCTGGTATACGTTGGTCCCTTATCTCTCTGGTATACGTTGGTGCCTTATCTCTCTGGTAAACGTTGGTCCCTTATCTCTCTGGTAAACGTTGGTCCCTTATCTCTCTGGTATACGTTGGTCCCTTATCGCTCTGGTATACGTTGGTCCCTTATCTCTCTGGTATACGTTGGTCCTTAATCTCTCTGGTATACGTTGGTCCCTTATCTCTCTGGTATACGTTGGTCCCTTATCTCTCTGGTATACGTTGGTCCCTTATCTCTCTGGTATACGTTGGTCCCTTATCTGTCAGGTAAACGTTGGTCCCTTATCTCTCTGGTATACGTTGGTCCCTTATCTCTCTGGTAAACGTTGGTCCCTTATCTCTCTGGTATACGTTGGTCCCTTATCTCTCTGGTATACGTTGGTCCCTTATCTCTCTGGTATATGTTGGTCCCTTATCTCTGTGGTAAACGTTGGTCCCTTATCTCTCTGGTATACGTTGGTCCCTTATCTCTCTGGTATACGTTGGTCCCTTATCTCTCTGGTAAACGTTGGTCCCTTATCTCTCTGGTATACGTTGGTCCCTTATCTCTCTGGTATACGTTGGTTCCTTATCTCTCTGGTATACATTGGTCCCTTATCTCTCTGGTATACGTTGGTCCCTTATCTCTCTGGTATACGTTGGTCCCTTATCTCTCTGGTAGACGTTGGTCCCTTATCTCTCTGGTAAACGTTGGTCCCTTATCTCTCTGGTATACGTTGGTCCCTTATCTCTCTGGTATACGTTGGTCCCTTATCTCTCTGGTAAACGTTGGTCCCTTATCTCTCTGGTAAACGTTGGTCCCTTATCTCTCTGGTAAACGTTGGTCCCTTATCTCTCTGGTATTTGTTGGTACGCATCATTCAAGACCACTTTAAAATCGTGTCCAGGGCAATGGGCATCTAATGTACAATGTCTGGAAAGACGGTCTGGGTTGGCGAAAATCAGTATAGAAAACACAACCTGGACTTCCCAAGGCCTTGGTGAAAACAGTCAGGCCGACAACCTGGACCTCCCAAGGCCTTGGTGAAAACAGTCAGGCCCACAGTCTGGACCACAAAGCCTTGGTGAAAACAGTCAGGCCCACAGTCTGGACCACAAAGCCTTGGTGAAAACAGTCAGGCCCACAACCTGGACCTCAAAGCCTTGGTGAAAACATTTGCACACAAAAAAAAGCACTTAAGGACACCAGGGGAGTCTCTCAAGTTTGATTTAATTGAATTCAGCTTGAATACTGCAGCTCATTGTGTAGGCTTTTAGCCATACAAAAACCCTGCTGAGTTCAACAAGAAATAGTGTCTGGATTTATCTTCAAGCTGACTACTTGCGTCCTCATCGTTCGGCTATTTGATTAATGTTTATCAGAAAAAGGGTATATAGCTATAGATAGTACATTGCATAATGAAACAATCCCTACTAAGCTTGTGTTTATAAGGTGGACTTAGTGTATTTTTTAGCATTGATAGACTGGTTTTTACACAAAACACCATTCTATCCGAGCTGGGAGAGAGGGTGAGGATGGCTCATGTCATGCAGGCTCGGGTAGCTGTATATTAATATAGCTGATAGCTGATTAGTGTTGCTGTGGCATTTATTTTACATGTCTGTTTGAATGTCCAACTTTAATTACTGAACAGAGTAATACATTATAGCCTCCAGCCAGCAGTCTAAATGGCGGCACTGTGCCGTGAAATGGTGAGGCTTAACATGAGAAAACGATGACCTAATAGGCCTGTCAATAAACATTTATCCATTAGCTAAATCAATGCTAAGCCTTGGCGCCACAGATAGCCTATCATCGATTCGAAAGGCATACAGTCGCATAGACATGTCGCGATTTCAGCACCGTGGACAGCGATCGGTAGTCTATATCAAACTCCGACCTTGCGGGGGTCCAGAGAAAATGCGTTACGCCTGTTCCCTTGGTCCCTCGTATCCCTGGCTGGTCCCAGGTCCTTTCTAGTCCCATAGTCCCTTGTATCCCTGGCTGGTCCCAGGTCCTTTCTAGTCCCATAGTCCCTTGTATCCCTGGCTGGTCCCAGGGCCGTTCTAGTCCCTTAGTCCCTCGTATCCCTGGCTGGTCCCAGTTCATTTCTAGTCCCGTAGTCCCTCGTATCCCTGGCTGGTCCCAGTTCATTTCTAGTCCCGTAGTCCCTCATATCCCTGGCTGGTCCCAGGTCCTTTCTAGTCCCTTAGTCCCCCCAATCCTGGCTGGTCCCAGGTCCTTTCTAGTCCCGTAGTCCCTCGTATCCCTGGCTGGTCCCAGGTAATTTCTAGTCCCGTAGTCCCTCATATCCCTGGCTGGTCCCAGTTCATTTCTAGTCCCGTAGTCCCTCATATCCCTGGCTGGTCCCAGTTCATTTCTAGTCCCTTAGTCCCTCGTATCCCTGGCTGGTCCCAGTTCCTTTCTAGTCCCTTAGTCCCCCCAATCCTGGCTGGTCCCAGGTCCCAGTGAGAGTGGTGGAGAGGTGGCCTGACTGTTCCTGTAATAAACAGAAGGGTTGAGAGACTAGCAGACGACTGTGTTGTGTGATGTTATATTTCTGCTGTATTATCAGAAGTCCATTTGGTTTAGACTCTGAGATCAACTCTCTGTTTACAGCCAGGCAGTATTCAGTAGAGAGATGAACACAACAGCAGCATTACAGCATGGAACACCCACATCCTGCCACTGGAAGGTCAGGCTGGAAAATGTATAAAACAATTCTCTCTTGGGCCAGTTATGAAATATTTACCAACAAAAAAACAGCTTTAGTTGTTTATTACTGAATCTAAGAGAACTTGTGAACAATCTGGGCCATGAATTGTGTCTGTATAGTAATGAAAACATGATTGTGGCATGAAAACATTCACAGATCTTGGTCGAAAGTAATATCTCCCTGCTTACCATGCTAATATTTCTAAACATATTTTACCATCCCTCCCTCCCTCCCTCCCTCCCTCCCTCCCTCCCTCCCTCCCTCCCTCCCTCCCTCCCTCCCTCCCTCCATCCCTCCCTCCCTCCCGCCCTGACTCCTGCCCTCCCTCCCTGACTCCTGCCTGCCCTCCCTCCCTCCCTCCCTACCTGACTCCTGCCCTCCCTCCCTGACTCCTGCCCTCCCTCCCTCCCTCCCTCCCCTGGACCCAGAGTTTGATTTAAAAACCGTAGTCAGATGACTGATCTGCCATTACAGTGTTACATTAGCAGTATAATACTGTGATGGATGTGTTCTCCTTACGGCGACAGAACAAATGATCCCTCCATTATTAAACACCTCCATCCAGGTAATATAGAGTCTCTCTCTCTCTCTCCCTCCCCTCTCTCTCTCTCTCTCTCTCTCTCTCTCTCTCTCTCTCGCTCTCCCCCTCTCTCTATCTCTCCCCCTCTCTCCCTCTCTCTCTCTCTCTCTCCCCTTCTCTCTATCTCTCCCCCCCTCTCTCTCTCTAACTCCCCCTCCCCCTCTCTCCCTCTCTCTCTCTCTCTCTCTCTCTCTCTCTCTCTCCCTCTCTCTATCTCTCCCCCTCTCTCCCTCTCTCTCTCTCTCTCTCTCTCTCTCTCTCTCTCTCTCCCTCTCTCTATCTCTCCCCCCTCTCGCTCTCTCTCTCTCTCTCTCTCTCCCCCTCTCTCTATCTCTCCCCCTCTCTCCCTCTCTCTCTCTCTCTCCCCCTCTCTCTATCTCTCCCCCCTCTCTCTCTCTAACTCCCCCTCCCCCCCCCCCTCTCTCTCTCTCTCTCTCTCTCCCTCTCTCTATCTCTCCCCCTCTCTCCCTCTCTCTCTCTCTCTCTCTCTCTCCCCCTCTCTCTATCTCTCCCCCCTCTCTCTCTCTCTCTCTCTCTAACTCCCCCTCCCCCTCTCACCCCCCCTCTCTCTCTCTCTCTCTCTCTCTCTCCCCCTCTCTCTATCTCTCCCCCTCTCCCCCTCTCTCCCTCTCTATCTCTCTCTCTCTCCCCCTCTCTATCTCTCCCCCCCTCTCTTTCTCTCTCTCTAACTCCCCCTCCCCCTCTCCCCCCCCCCCTCTCTCTCTCTCACTCTCTCTAACTCTCTCTCTCTCTCTCTCTGAGACTTATGCAGAGACTTATGTAAGAAGTGCTCACCAGTTGTTCTGTTGTTTTTTCACAGATATGGGAAAATAGTGTCAACCAAGGCCATACTGGACAAGAACACTAATCAATGCAAAGGTACGCTGGAATCCCCATATAACACTCAGATCCACACCCATATAACACTCAGATCCACATGGATCAGGTTTAGTGTTTAGATGAAGCAATCAATATTATAGCACCTTGTGTGTACATATATATACACACACACACACACACACATGTACACGTACACACACACACACACACACACACACACACACACACACACACACACACACACACACACACACACACACACACACACACACACACACACACACACACACACACACACACACACACGTATTCTACAGGACAGGATGAGTGTTAGCTAGATGGTTGGAGTATTCTACAGGACAGGATGAGTGTCAGCTAGATGGTTGGAGTATTCTACAGGACAGGATGAGTGTTAGCTAGATGGTTGGAATATTCTACAGGATGAGTGTTGGCTAGATGGTTTGAGTATTCTACAGGATGAGTGTTGGCTAGATGGTTGGAGTATTCTACAGGATGAGTGTCAGCTAGATGGTTGGAGTATTCTACAGGATGAGTGTCAGCTAGATGTTTGGAGTATTCTACAGGATGAGGGTCAGCTAGATGGTTGGAGTATTCTACAGGATGAGTGTCAGCTAGATGGTTGGAGTATTCTACAGGAGAGGATGAGTGTTAGCTAGATGGTTGGAATATTCTACAGGACAGGATGAGTGTTAGCTAGATGGTTGGAATATTCTACAGGACAGGATGAGTGTTAGCTAGATGGTTGGAGTATTCTACAGGACAGGATGAGTGTTAGCTAGATGGTTGGAGTATTCTACAGGACAGGATGTGTCAGCTAGATGGTTGGAGTATTCTACAGCACAGGATGAGTGTCAGCGGGACTGAAGAGTTGGCATCGGCAAGACGAGCTCTGCCCCCGGACTCTCCTAACAGGGACAGTAAAAATAGTCTGAGGGAGTGAGGGAGGAAGGAAAGAGCAGGAGGGACGAGAGAGTGAGAGAGAGTGAGAGGAAGGTAGAGGGAAATATTGAGAGTGAGGGGGAGAAGGGAGGAGAGAGAGAGAAGAAGAGGGAGGGAGGGAGGGATGGTGGGACCGGAGGGAGGGAGGGAGGAGAGGGATGGTGGGACCGGAGGGAGGGAGGGAGGGGAACCCTTGAAACTGATGAATTAGCAGACAGCCTTTCCCTCTTTTCAGGAAACACACACAGAGAGAGAGACAGAAACAAACAATTCCTCTTCCTACACATTCTGCTGAGAGCCTCTCCTGTCTGTTTGTGAGGAGTTCAGACTCAGGAGCTGTACAGCACAGGAGCCTATTAGAAGAGGGCTCCATGTGTACAAGAGACATGTAGTGTGGCCTGACTGTTCCTACATGTAGGGTGGCCTGACTGTTCCTACATGTAGGGTAGCCTGACTGTTCCTATATGTAGCTTGTAGGGTGGCCTGACTGTTCCTATATGTAGCATGTAGGGTGGCCTGACTGATCCTACATGTAGGGTGTGGCCTGACTGTTCCTACATGTAGGGTGGCCTGACTGTTCCTACATGTAGGGTGGCCTGACTGTTCCTATATGTAGCATGTAGGTTGGCCTGACTGTTCCTATATGTAGCTTGTAGGGTGGCCTGACTGTTCCTACATGTAGGGTGTGGCCTGACTGTTCCTACATGTAGGGTGGCCTGACTGTTCCTACATGTAGGGTGGTCTTACTGTTCCTACATATAGGGTGGTCTGACTGTTCCTACATGTAGGGTGGCCTGACTGTTCCTACATGTAGGGTGGCCTGACTGTTCCTACATGTAGCATGTAGGGTGGCCTGACTGTTCCTACATGTAGGGTGGCCTGACTGTTCCTACATGTAGGGTGGTCTGACTGTTCCTACATGTAGGGTGGCCTGACTGTTATTACATGTAGGGCCTGACTGTTCCTACATGTAGCATGTAGGGTGGCCTGACTGTTCCTACATGTAACATGTAGGGTGGCCTGACTGTTCCTACATGTAGGGTGGTCTGACTGTTTCTACATGTAGGGTGGCCTGACTGTACCTACATGCAGGGTGGCCTGACTGTTCCTACATGTAGGGTGGCCTGACTCTTCCTATATGTAGGGTGGCCTGACTGTTTCTACATTTAGGGTGGCCTGACTGTTCCTACATGCAGGGTGGCCTGACTGTTCCTACATGTAGGGTGGCCTGACTGTTCCTACATGTAGGGTGGCCTGACTGTTCCTATATGTAGGGTGGCCTGACTGTTCCTACATGTAGGGTGGCCTGACTGTTCTTATATGTAGCTTGTAGGGTGGCCTGACTGTTCCTATATGTAGCATGTAGGGTGGCCTGACTGTTATTACATGTAGGGCCTGACTGTTCCTACATGTAGCATGTAGGGTGGCCTGACTGTTCCTACATGTAACATGTAGGGTGGCCTGACTGTTCCTACATGTAGGGTGGTCTGACTGTTTCTACATGTAGGGTGGCCTGACTGTACCTACATGCAGGGTGGCCTGACTGTTCCTACATGTAGGGTGGCCTGACTCTTCCTATATGTAGGGTGGCCTGACTGTTTCTACATTTAGGGTGGCCTGACTGTTCCTACATGCAGGGTGGCCTGACTGTTCCTACATGTAGGGTGGCCTGACTGTTCCTATATGTAGGGTGGCCTGACTGTTCCTACATGTAGGGTGGCCTGACTGTTCCTATATGTAGGGTGGACAGACTGTTCCTACATGTAGGGTGGCCTGACTGTTCCTACATGTAGGGTAGCCTAACTGTTCTTATATGTAGCTTGTAGGGTGGCCTGACTGTTCCTATATGTAGCATGTAGGGTGTGGCCTGACTGTTCCTACATGTAGGGTGTGGCCTGACTGTTCCTACATGTAGGGTGGCCTGACTGTTCCTACATGTAGGGTTGCCTGACTGTTCCTATATGTAGCATGTAGGTTGGCCTGACTGTTCCTATATGTAGCTTGTAGGGTGGCCTGACTCTTCCTACATGTAGGGTGTGGCCGGACTGTTCCTACATGTAGGGTGGCCTGACTGTTCCTATATGTAGCATGTAGGTTGGCCTGACTGTTCCTATATGTAGCATGTAGGGTGGCCTGACTGTTCCTACATGTAGGGTGGCCTGACTCTTCCTATATGTAGGGTGGCCTGAATGTTTCTACATGTAGGGTGGCCTGACTGTTCCTACATGCAGGGTGGCCTGACTGTTCCTACATGTAGGGTGGCCTGACTGTTCCTATATGTAGGGTGGCCTGACTGTTCCTATATGTAGGGTGGCCTGACTGTTCCTACATATAGGGTGGCCTGACTGTTCCTACATGTAGGGTAGCCTGACTGTTCCTATATGTAGCTTGTAGGGTGGCCTGACTGTTCCTATATGTAGCATGTAGGGTGGCCTGACTGATCCTACATGTAGGGTGTGGCCTGACTGTTCCTACATGTAGGGTGGCCTGACTGTTCCTACATGTAGGGTGGCCTGACTGTTCCTATATGTAGCATGTAGGTTGGCCTGACTGTTCCTATATGTAGCTTGTAGGGTGGCCTGACTGTTCCTACATGTAGGGTGTGGCCTGACTGTTCCTACATGTAGGGTGGCCTGACTGTTCCTACATGTAGGGTGGTCTGACTGTTCCTACATGTAGGGTGGTCTGACTGTTCCTACATGTAGGGTGGCCTGACTGTTCCTACATGTAGGGTGGCCTGACTGTTCCTACATGTAGGGTAGCCTGACTGTTCCTATATGTAGCTTGTAGGGTGGCCTGACTGTTCCTACATGTAGGGTGTGGCCTGACTGTTCCTACATGTATGGTGGCCTGACTGTTCCTACATGTAGGGTGGTCTGATTGTTCCTACATGTAGGGTGGTGTGACTGTTCCTACATGTACGGTGGCCTGACTGTTCCTACATGTAGGGTGGCCTGACTGTTCCTACATGTAGGGTGGCCTGACTGTTCCTACATGTAGGGTGGCCTGACTGTTCCTATATGTAGCATGTAGGTTGGCCTGACTGTTCCTATATGTAGCATGTAGGGTGGCCTGACTGTTATTACATGTAGGGCCTGACTGTTCCTACATGTAGCATGTAGGGTGGCCTGACTGTTCCTACATGTAACATGTAGGGTGGCCTGACTGTTCCTACATGTAGGGTGGTCTGACTGTTTCTACATGTAGGGTGGCCTGACTGTACCTACATGCAGGGTGGCCTGACTGTTCCTACATGTAGGGTGGCCTGACTCTTCCTATATGTAGGGTGGCCTGACTGTTTCTACATTTAGGGTGGCCTGACTGTTCCTACATGCAGGGTGGCCTGACTGTTCCTACATGTAGGGTGGCCTGACTGTTCCTATATGTAGGGTGGCCTGACTGTTCCTACATGTAGGGTGGCCTGACTGTTCCTATATGTAGGGTGGCCTGACTGTTCCTACATGTAGGGTGGCCTGACTGTTCCTACATGTAGGGTAGCCTAACTGTTCTTATATGTAGCTTGTAGGGTGGCCTGACTGTTCCTATATGTAGCATGTAGGGTGTGGCCTGACTGTTCCTACATGTAGGGTGTGGCCTGACTGTTCCTACATGTAGGGTGGCCTGACTGTTCCTACATGTAGGGTGGCCTGACTGTTCCTATATGTAGCATGTAGGTTGGCCTGACTGTTCCTATATGTAGCTTGTAGGGTGGCCTGACTGTTCCTACATGTAGGGTGTGGCCGGACTGTTCCTACATGTAGGGTGGCCTGACTGTTCCTATATGTAGCATGTAGGTTGGCCTGACTGTTCCTATATGTAGCTTGTAGGGTGGCCTGACTGTTCCTACATGTAGGGTGTGGCCTGACTGTTCCTACATGTAGGGTGGTCTGACTGTTCCTACATGTAGGGTGGCCTGACTGTTCCTACATGTAGGGTAGCCTGACTGTTCCTATATGTAGCTTGTAGGGTGGCCTGGCTGTTCCTACATGTAGGGTGGTCTGACTGTTCCTACATGTAGGGTGGTCTGACTTTTCCTACATGTAGGGTGGCCTGACTGTTCCTACATGTAGCATGTAGGGTGGCCTGACTGTTCCTACATGTAGGGTGGCCTGACTGTTCCTACATGTAGGGTGGTCTGACTGTTCCTACATGTAGGGTGGCCTGACTGTTCTTACATGTAGGGCCTGACTGTTCCTACATGTAGCATGTAGGGTGGCCTGACTGTTCCTACATGTAACATGTAGGGTGGCCTGACTGTTCCTACATGTAGGGTGGTCTCACTGTTTCTACATGTAGGGTGGCCTGACTGTACCTACATGCAGGGTGGCCTGACTGTTCCTACATGTAGGGTGGCCTGACTCTTCCTATATGTAGGGTGGCCTGAATGTTTCTACATGTAGGGTGGCCTGACTGTTCCTACATGCAGGGTGGCCTGACTGTTCCTACATGTAGGGTGGCCTGACTGTTCCTATATGTAGGCTGGCCTGACTGTTCCTACATGTAGGGTGGCCTGACTGTTCCTATATGTAGGGTGGCCTGACTGTTCCTACATATAGGGTGGCCTGACTGTTCCTACATGTAGGGTAGCCTGACTGTTCCTATATGTAGCTTGTAGGGTGGCCTGACTGTTCCTATATGTAGCATGTAGGGTGGCCTGACTGTTCCTACATGTAGGGTGGCCTGACTCTTCCTATATGTAGGGTGGCCTGAATGTTTCTACATGTAGGGTGGCCTGACTGTTCCTACATGCAGGGTGGCCTGACTGTTCCTACATGTAGGGTGGCCTGACTGTTCCTATATGTAGGGTGGCCTGACTGTTCCTACATGTAGGGTGGCCTGACTGTTCCTATATGTAGGGTGGCCTGACTGTTCCTACATATAGGGTGGCCTGACTGTTCCTACATGTAGGGTGGCCTGACTGTTCCTATATGTAGCATGTAGGGTGGCCTGACTGATCCTACATGTAGGGTGTGGCCTGACTGTTCCTACATGTAGGGTGGCCTGACTGTTCCTACATGTAGGGTGGCCTGACTGTTCCTATATGTAGCATGTAGGTTTGCCTGACTGTTCCTATATGTAGCTTGTAGGGTGGCCTGACTGTTCCTACATGTAGGGTGTGGCCTGACTGTTCCTACATGTAGGGTGGCCTGACTGTTCCTACATGTAGGGTGGTCTGACTGTTCCTACATGTAGGGTGGCCTGACTGTTCCTACATGTAGGGTGGCCTGACTGTTCCTACATGTAGGGTAGCCTGACTGTTCCTATATGTAGCTTGTAGGGTGGCCTGACTGTTCCTACATGTAGGGTGTGGCCTGACTGTTCCTACATGTATGGTGGCCTGACTGTTCCTACATGTAGGGTGGTCTGATTGTTCCTACATGTAGGGTGGTGTGACTGTTCCTACATGTACGGTGGCCTGACTGTTCCTACATGTAGGGTGGCCTGACTGTTCCTACATGTAGGGTGGCCTGACTGTTCCTACATGTAGGGTGGCCTGACTGTTCCTATATGTAGCATGTAGGTTGGCCTGACTGTTCCTATATGTAGCATGTAGGGTGGCCTGACTGTTCCTACATGTAGGGTGGCCTGACTGTTCTAATATGTAGGGTGGTCTGACTGTTCCTATATGTAGCATGTAGGGTGGCCTGACTGTTCCTACATGTAGGGTGGTCTGACTGTTCCTACATGTAGGGTGTGGCCTGACTGTTCCTACATGTAGGGTGGCCTGACTGTTCCTACATGTAGTGTGGCCTGACTGTTCCTACATGTAGGGTGGCCTGACTGTTCCTACATGTAGGGTGGTCTGACTGTTCCTACATGTAGGGTGGTCTGACTGTTCCTACATGTAGGGTGGCCTGACTGTTCCTACATGTAGGGTGGCCTGACTGTTCCTACATGTAGGGTAGCCTGACTGTTCCTATATGTAGCTTGTAGGGTGGCCTGACTGTTCCTACATGTAGGGTGGCCTGACTGTTCCTACATGTATGGTGGCCTGACTGTTCCTACATGTAGGGTGGTCTGATTGTTCCTACATGTAGGGTGGTGTGACTGTTCCTACATGTACGGTGGCCTGACTGTTCCTACATGTAGGGTGGCCTGACTGTTCCTACATGTAGGGTGGCCTGACTGTTCCTACATGTAGGGTGGCCTGACTGTTCCTATATGTAGCATGTAGGTTGGCCTGACTGTTCCTATGTGTAGCATGTAGGGTGGCCTGACTGTTCCTACATGTAGGGTGGCCTGACTGTTCCTATATGTAGGGTGGTCTGACTGTTCCTATATGTAGCATGTAGGGTGGCCTGACTGTTCCTACATGTAGGGTGGTCTGACTGTTCCTACATGTAGGGTGTGGCCTGACTGTTCCTACATGTAGGGTGGCCTGACTGTTCCTACATGTAGTGTGGCCTGACTGTTCCTACATGTAGGGTGGCCTGACTGTTCCTACATGTAGGGTGGTCTGACTGTTCCTATATGTAGCATGTAGGGTGGTCTGACTGTTCCTATATGTAGCATGTAGGGTGGCCTGACTGTTCCTACATGTAGGGTGGCCTGACTGTTCCTACATGTAGGGTGGTCTGACTGTTCCTACATGTAGGGTGGCCTGACTGTTCTTACATGTAGGGCCTGACTGTTCCTACATGTAGCATGTAGGGTGGCCTGACTGTTCCTACATGTAACATGTGGGGTGGCCTGACTGTTCCTACATGTAGGTTGGTCTGACTGTTTCTACATGTAGGGTGGCCTGACTGTACCTACATGCAGGGTGGCCTGACTGCTCCTACATGTAGGGTGGTCTGACTGTTCCTACATGTAGGGTGGCCTGACTGTTCCTACATGTAGGGTGGCCTGACTGTTCCTACATGTAGGGTAGCCTGACTGTTCCTATATGTAGCTTGTAGGGTGGCCTGACTGTTCCTACATGTAGGGTGTGGCCTGACTGTTCCTACATGTATGGTGGCCTGACTGTTCCTACATGTAGGGTGGTCTGATTGTTCCTACATGTAGGGTGGTCTGACTGTTCCTACATGTAGGGTGGTCTGACTGTTTCTACATGTAGGGTGGCCTGACTGTACCTACATGCAGGGTGGCCTGACTGTTCCTACATGTAGGGTGGCCTGACTGTTCCTATATGTAGCATGTAGGGTGGCCTGACTGTTCCTACATGTAGGGTGGCCTGACTGTTCCTACATATAGGGTGGCCTGACTGTTCCTACATGTAGGGTGTGGCCGGACTGTTCCTACATGTAGGGTGGCCTGACTGTTCCTATATGTAGCATGTAGGTTGGCCTGACTGTTCCTATATGTAGCTTGTAGGGTGGCCTGACTGTTCCTACATGTAGGGTGTGGCCTGACTGTTCCTACATGTAGGGTGGTCTGACTGTTCCTACATGTAGGGTGGTCTGACTGTTCCTACATGTAGGGTGGCCTGACTGTTCCTACATGTAGGGTGGCCTGACTGTTCCTACATGTAGGGTAGCCTGACTGTTCCTATATGTAGCTTGTAGGGTGGCCTGGCTGTTCCTACATGTAGGGTGGTCTGACTGTTCCTACATGTAGGGTGGTCTGACTTTTCCTACATGTAGGGTGGCCTGACTGTTCCTACATGTAGCATGTAGGGTGGCCTGACTGTTCCTACATGTAGGGTGGCCTGACTGTTCCTACATGTAGGGTGGTCTGACTGTTCCTACATGTAGGGTGGCCTGACTGTTCTTACATGTAGGGCCTGACTGTTCCTACATGTAGCATGTAGGGTGGCCTGACTGTTCCTACATGTAACATGTAGGGTGGCCTGACTGTTCCTACATGTAGGGTGGTCTCACTGTTTCTACATGTAGGGTGGCCTGACTGTACCTACATGCAGGGTGGCCTGACTGTTCCTACATGTAGGGTGGCCTGACTCTTCCTATATGTAGGGTGGCCTGAATGTTTCTACATGTAGGGTGGCCTGACTGTTCCTACATGCAGGGTGGCCTGACTGTTCCTACATGTAGGGTGGCCTGACTGTTCCTATATGTAGGCTGGCCTGACTGTTCCTACATGTAGGGTGGCCTGACTGTTCCTATATGTAGGGTGGCCTGACTGTTCCTACATATAGGGTGGCCTGACTGTTCCTACATGTAGGGTAGCCTGACTGTTCCTATATGTAGCTTGTAGGGTGGCCTGACTGTTCCTATATGTAGCATGTAGGGTGGCCTGACTGTTCCTACATGTAGGGTGGCCTGACTCTTCCTATATGTAGGGTGGCCTGAATGTTTCTACATGTAGGGTGGCCTGACTGTTCCTACATGCAGGGTGGCCTGACTGTTCCTACATGTAGGGTGGCCTGACTGTTCCTATATGTAGGGTGGCCTGACTGTTCCTATATGTAGGGTGGCCTGACTGTTCCTACATATAGGGTGGCCTGACTGTTCCTACATGTAGGGTGGCCTGACTGTTCCTATATGTAGCATGTAGGGTGGCCTGACTGATCCTACATGTAGGGTGTGGCCTGACTGTTCCTACATGTAGGGTGGCCTGACTGTTCCTACATGTAGGGTGGCCTGACTGTTCCTATATGTAGCATGTAGGTTTGCCTGACTGTTCCTATATGTAGCTTGTAGGGTGGCCTGACTGTTCCTACATGTAGGGTGGCCTGACTGTTCCTATATGTAGGGTGGCCTGACTGTTCCTACATATAGGGTGGCCTGACTGTTCCTACATGTAGGGTGGCCTGACTGTTCCTATATGTAGCATGTAGGGTGGCCTGACTGATCCTACATGTAGGGTGTGGCCTGACTGTTCCTACATGTAGGGTGGCCTGACTGTTCCTACATGTAGGGTGGCCTGACTGTTCCTATATGTAGCATGTAGGTTTGCCTGACTGTTCCTATATGTAGCTTGTAGGGTGGCCTGACTGTTCCTACATGTAGGGTGTGGCCTGACTGTTCCTACATGTAGGGTGGCCTGACTGTTCCTACATGTAGGGTGGTCTGACTGTTCCTACATGTAGGGTGGCCTGACTGTTCCTACATGTAGGGTGGCCTGACTGTTCCTACATGTAGGGTAGCCTGACTGTTCCTATATGTAGCTTGTAGGGTGGCCTGACTGTTCCTACATGTAGGGTGTGGCCTGACTGTTCCTACATGTATGGTGGCCTGACTGTTCCTACATGTAGGGTGGTCTGATTGTTCCTACATGTAGGGTGGTGTGACTGTTCCTACATGTACGGTGGCCTGACTGTTCCTACATGTAGGGTGGCCTGACTGTTCCTACATGTAGGGTGGCCTGACTGTTCCTACATGTAGGGTGGCCTGACTGTTCCTATATGTAGCATGTAGGTTGGCCTGACTGTTCCTATATGTAGCATGTAGGGTGGCCTGACTGTTCCTACATGTAGGGTGGCCTGACTGTTCCTATATGTAGGGTGGTCTGACTGTTCCTATATGTAGCATGTAGGGTGGCCTGACTGTTCCTACATGTAGGGTGGTCTGACTGTTCCTACATGTAGGGTGTGGCCTGACTGTTCCTACATGTAGGGTGGCCTGACTGTTCCTACATGTAGTGTGGCCTGACTGTTCCTACATGTAGGGTGGCCTGACTGTTCCTACATGTAGGGTGGTCTGACTGTTCCTACATGTAGGGTGGTCTGACTGTTCCTACATGTAGGGTGGCCTGACTGTTCCTACATGTAGGGTGGCCTGACTGTTCCTACATGTAGGGTAGCCTGACTGTTCCTATATGTAGCTTGTAGGGTGGCCTGACTGTTCCTACATGTAGGGTGGCCTGACTGTTCCTACATGTATGGTGGCCTGACTGTTCCTACATGTAGGGTGGTCTGATTGTTCCTACATGTAGGGTGGTGTGACTGTTCCTACATGTACGGTGGCCTGACTGTTCCTACATGTAGGGTGGCCTGACTGTTCCTACATGTAGGGTGGCCTGACTGTTCCTACATGTAGGGTGGCCTGACTGTTCCTATATGTAGCATGTAGGTTGGCCTGACTGTTCCTATGTGTAGCATGTAGGGTGGCCTGACTGTTCCTACATGTAGGGTGGCCTGACTGTTCCTATATGTAGGGTGGTCTGACTGTTCCTATATGTAGCATGTAGGGTGGCCTGACTGTTCCTACATGTAGGGTGGTCTGACTGTTCCTACATGTAGGGTGTGGCCTGACTGTTCCTACATGTAGGGTGGCCTGACTGTTCCTACATGTAGGGTGGCCTGACTGTTCCTACATGTAGTGTGGCCTGACTGTTCCTACATGTAGGGTGGCCTGACTGTTCCTACATGTAGGGTGGTCTGACTGTTCCTATATGTAGCATGTAGGGTGGTCTGACTGTTCCTATATGTAGCATGTAGGGTGGCCTGACTGTTCCTACATGTAGGGTGGCTTGACTGTTCCTACATGTAGGGTGGTCTGACTGTTCCTACATGTAGGGTGGCCTGACTGTTCTTACATGTAGGGCCTGACTGTTCCTACATGTAGCATGTAGGGTGGCCTGACTGTTCCTACATGTAACATGTGGGGTGGCCTGACTGTTCCTACATGTAGGTTGGTCTGACTGTTTCTACATGTAGGGTGGCCTGACTGTACCTACATGCAGGGTGGCCTGACTGCTCCTACATGTAGGGTGGTCTGACTGTTCCTACATGTAGGGTGGCCTGACTGTTCCTACATGTAGGGTGGCCTGACTGTTCCTACATGTAGGGTAGCCTGACTGTTCCTATATGTAGCTTGTAGGGTGGCCTGACTGTTCCTACATGTAGGGTGTGGCCTGACTGTTCCTACATGTATGGTGGCCTGACTGTTCCTACATGTAGGGTGGTCTGATTGTTCCTACATGTAGGGTGGTCTGACTGTTCCTACATGTAGGGTGGTCTGACTGTTTCTACATGTAGGGTGGCCTGACTGTACCTACATGCAGGGTGGCCTGACTGTTCCTACATGTAGGGTGGCCTGACTGTTCCTATATGTAGCATGTAGGGTGGCCTGACTGTTCCTACATGTAGGGTGGCCTGACTGTTCCTACATGTATGGTGGCCTGACTGTTCCTACATGTAGGGTGGCCTGACTGTTCCTACATGTAGGGTGGCCTGACTGTTCCTATATGTAGCATGTAGGGTGGCCTGACTGTTCCTACATGTAGGGTGGCCTGACTGTTCCTATATATAGGGTGGTCTGACTGTTCCTATATGTAGCATGTAGGGTGGCCTGACTGTTCCTACATGTAGGGTGGTCTGACTGTTCCTACATGTAGGGTGTGGCCTGACTGTTCCTACATGTAGGGTGGCCTGACTGTTCTTACATGTAGGGCCTGACTGTTCCTACATGTAGCATGTAGGGTGGCCTGACTGTTCCTACATGTAACATGTGGGGTGGCCTGACTGTTCCTACATGTAGGTTGGTCTGACTGTTTCTACATGTAGGGTGGCCTGACTGTACCTACATGCAGGGTGGCCTGACTGCTCCTACATGTAGGGTGGTCTGACTGTTCCTACATGTAGGGTGGCCTGACTGTTCCTACATGTAGGGTGGCCTGACTGTTCCTACATGTAGGGTAGCCTGACTGTTCCTATATGTAGCTTGTAGGGTGGCCTGACTGTTCCTACATGTAGGGTGTGGCCTGACTGTTCCTACATGTATGGTGGCATGACTGTTCCTACATGTAGGGTGGTCTGATTGTTCCTACATGTAGGGTGGTCTGACTGTTCCTACATGTAGGGTGGTCTGACTGTTTCTACATGTAGGGTGGCCTGACTGTACCTACATGCAGGGTGGCCTGACTGTTCCTACATGTAGGCTGGCCTGACTGTTCCTACATGTAGGGTGGCCTGACTGTTCCTATATGTAGGGTGGCCTGACTGTTCCTACATATAGGGTGGCCTGACTGTTCCTACATGTAGGGTAGCCTGACTGTTCCTATATGTAGCTTGTAGGGTGGCCTGACTGTTCCTATATGTAGCATGTAGGGTGGCCTGACTGTTCCTACATGTAGGGTGGCCTGACTCTTCCTATATGTAGGGTGGCCTGAATGTTTCTACATGTAGGGTGGCCTGACTGTTCCTACATGCAGGGTGGCCTGACTGTTCCTACATGTAGGGTGGCCTGACTGTTCCTATATGTAGGGTGGCCTGACTGTTCCTACATGTAGGGTGGCCTGACTGTTCCTATATGTAGGGTGGCCTGACTGTTCCTACATATAGGGTGGCCTGACTGTTCCTACATGTAGGGTGGCCTGACTGTTCCTATATGTAGCATGTAGGGTGGCCTTACTGATCCTACATGTAGGGTGGCCTGACTGTTCCTACATGTAGGGTGGCCTGACTGTTCCTACATGTAGGGTGGCCTGACTGTTCCTATATGTAGCATGTAGGTTGGCCTGACTGTTCCTATGTGTAGCATGTAGGGTGGCCTGACTGTTCCTACATGTAGGGTGGCCTGACTGTTCCTATATGTAGGGTGGTCTGACTGTTCCTATATGTAGCATGTAGGGTGGCCTGACTGTTCCTACATGTAGGGTGGTCTGACTGTTCCTACATGTAGGGTGTGGCCTGACTGTTCCTACATGTAGGGTGGCCTGACTGTTCCTACATGTAGGGTGGCCTGACTGTTCCTACATGTAGTGTGGCCTGACTGTTCCTACATGTAGGGTGGCCTGACTGTTCCTACATGTAGGGTGGTCTGACTGTTCCTATATGTAGCATGTAGGGTGGTCTGACTGTTCCTATATGTAGCATGTAGGGTGGCCTGACTGTTCCTACATGTAGGGTGGCTTGACTGTTCCTACATGTAGGGTGGTCTGACTGTTCCTACATGTAGGATGGCCTGACTGTTCTTACATGTAGGGCCTGACTGTTCCTACATGTAGCATGTAGGGTGGCCTGACTGTTCCTACATGTAACATGTGGGGTGGCCTGACTGTTCCTACATGTAGGTTGGTCTGACTGTTTCTACATGTAGGGTGGCCTGACTGTACCTACATGCAGGGTGGCCTGACTGCTCCTACATGTAGGGTGGTCTGACTGTTCCTACATGTAGGGTGGCCTGACTGTTCCTACATGTAGGGTGGCCTGACTGTTCCTACATGTAGGGTAGCCTGACTGTTCCTATATGTAGCTTGTAGGGTGGCCTGACTGTTCCTACATGTAGGGTGTGGCCTGACTGTTCCTACATGTATGGTGGCCTGACTGTTCCTACATGTAGGGTGGTCTGATTGTTCCTACATGTAGGGTGGTCTGACTGTTCCTACATGTAGGGTGGTCTGACTGTTTCTACATGTAGGGTGGCCTGACTGTACCTACATGCAGGGTGGCCTGACTGTTCCTACATGTAGGGTGGCCTGACTGTTCCTATATGTAGCATGTAGGGTGGCCTGACTGTTCCTACATGTAGGGTGGCCTGACTGTTCCTACATGTATGGTGGCCTGACTGTTCCTACATGTAGGGTGGCCTGACTGTTCCTACATGTAGGGTGGCCTGACTGTTCCTATATGTAGCATGTAGGGTGGCCTGACTGTTCCTACATGTAGGGTGGCCTGACTGTTCCTATATATAGGGTGGTCTGACTGTTCCTATATGTAGCATGTAGGGTGGCCTGACTGTTCCTACATGTAGGGTGGTCTGACTGTTCCTACATGTAGGGTGTGGCCTGACTGTTCCTACATGTAGGGTGGCCTGACTGTTCTTACATGTAGGGCCTGACTGTTCCTACATGTAGCATGTAGGGTGGCCTGACTGTTCCTACATGTAACATGTGGGGTGGCCTGACTGTTCCTACATGTAGGTTGGTCTGACTGTTTCTACATGTAGGGTGGCCTGACTGTACCTACATGCAGGGTGGCCTGACTGCTCCTACATGTAGGGTGGTCTGACTGTTCCTACATGTAGGGTGGCCTGACTGTTCCTACATGTAGGGTGGCCTGACTGTTCCTACATGTAGGGTAGCCTGACTGTTCCTATATGTAGCTTGTAGGGTGGCCTGACTGTTCCTACATGTAGGGTGTGGCCTGACTGTTCCTACATGTATGGTGGCATGACTGTTCCTACATGTAGGGTGGTCTGATTGTTCCTACATGTAGGGTGGTCTGACTGTTCCTACATGTAGGGTGGTCTGACTGTTTCTACATGTAGGGTGGCCTGACTGTACCTACATGCAGGGTGGCCTGACTGTTCCTACATGTAGGCTGGCCTGACTGTTCCTACATGTAGGGTGGCCTGACTGTTCCTATATGTAGGGTGGCCTGACTGTTCCTACATATAGGGTGGCCTGACTGTTCCTACATGTAGGGTAGCCTGACTGTTCCTATATGTAGCTTGTAGGGTGGCCTGACTGTTCCTATATGTAGCATGTAGGGTGGCCTGACTGTTCCTACATGTAGGGTGGCCTGACTCTTCCTATATGTAGGGTGGCCTGAATGTTTCTACATGTAGGGTGGCCTGACTGTTCCTACATGCAGGGTGGCCTGACTGTTCCTACATGTAGGGTGGCCTGACTGTTCCTATATGTAGGGTGGCCTGACTGTTCCTACATGTAGGGTGGCCTGACTGTTCCTATATGTAGGGTGGCCTGACTGTTCCTACATATAGGGTGGCCTGACTGTTCCTACATGTAGGGTGGCCTGACTGTTCCTATATGTAGCATGTAGGGTGGCCTGACTGATCCTACATGTAGGGTGTGGCCTGACTGTTCCTACATGTAGGGTGGCCTGACTGTTCCTACATGTAGGGTGGCCTGACTGTTCCTATATGTAGCATGTAGGTTTGCCTGACTGTTCCTATATGTAGCTTGTAGGGTGGCCTGACTGTTCCTACATGTAGGGTGTGGCCTGACTGTTCCTACATGTAGGGTGGCCTGACTGTTCCTACATGTAGGGTGGTCTGACTGTTCCTACATGTAGGGTGGCCTGACTGTTCCTACATGTAGGGTGGCCTGACTGTTCCTACATGTAGGGTAGCCTGACTGTTCCTATATGTAGCTTGTAGGGTGGCCTGACTGTTCCTACATGTAGGGTGTGGCCTGACTGTTCCTACATGTATGGTGGCCTGACTGTTCCTACATGTAGGGTGGTCTGATTGTTCCTACATGTAGGGTGGTCTGACTGTTCCTACATGTAGGGTGGTCTGACTGTTTCTACATGTAGGGTGGCCTGACTGTACCTACATGCAGGGTGGCCTGACTGTTCCTACATGTAGGGTGGCCTGACTGTTCCTATATGTAGCATGTAGGGTGGCCTGACTGTTCCTACATGTAGGGTGGCCTGACTGTTCCTACATGTATGGTGGCCTGACTGTTCCTACATGTAGGGTGGCCTGACTGTTCCTACATGTAGGGTGGCCTGACTGTTCCTATATGTAGCATGTAGGGTGGCCTGACTGTTCCTACATGTAGGGTGGCCTGACTGTTCCTATATATAGGGTGGTCTGACTGTTCCTATATGTAGCATGTAGGGTGGCCTGACTGTTCCTACATGTAGGGTGGTCTGACTGTTCCTACATGTAGGGTGTGGCCTGACTGTTCCTACATGTAGGGTGGCCTGACTGTTCTTACATGTAGGGCCTGACTGTTCCTACATGTAGCATGTAGGGTGGCCTGACTGTTCCTACATGTAACATGTGGGGTGGCCTGACTGTTCCTACATGTAGGTTGGTCTGACTGTTTCTACATGTAGGGTGGCCTGACTGTACCTACATGCAGGGTGGCCTGACTGCTCCTACATGTAGGGTGGTCTGACTGTTCCTACATGTAGGGTGGCCTGACTGTTCCTACATGTAGGGTGGCCTGACTGTTCCTACATGTAGGGTAGCCTGACTGTTCCTATATGTAGCTTGTAGGGTGGCCTGACTGTTCCTACATGTAGGGTGTGGCCTGACTGTTCCTACATGTATGGTGGCATGACTGTTCCTACATGTAGGGTGGTCTGATTGTTCCTACATGTAGGGTGGTCTGACTGTTCCTACATGTAGGGTGGTCTGACTGTTTCTACATGTAGGGTGGCCTGACTGTACCTACATGCAGGGTGGCCTGACTGTTCCTACATGTAGGCTGGCCTGACTGTTCCTACATGTAGGGTGGCCTGACTGTTCCTATATGTAGGGTGGCCTGACTGTTCCTACATATAGGGTGGCCTGACTGTTCCTACATGTAGGGTAGCCTGACTGTTCCTATATGTAGCTTGTAGGGTGGCCTGACTGTTCCTATATGTAGCATGTAGGGTGGCCTGACTGTTCCTACATGTAGGGTGGCTTGACTCTTCCTATATGTAGGGTGGCCTGAATGTTTCTACATGTAGGGTGGCCTGACTGTTCCTACATGCAGGGTGGCCTGACTGTTCCTACATGTAGGGTGGCCTGACTGTTCCTTTATGTAGGGTGGCCTGACTGTTCCTACATGTAGGGTGGCCTGACTGTTCCTATATGTAGGGTGGCCTGACTGTTCCTACATATAGGGTGGCCTGACTGTTCCTACATGTAGGGTGGCCTGACTGTTCCTATATGTAGCATGTAGGGTGGCCTGACTGATCCTACATGTAGGGTGTGGCCTGACTGTTCCTACATGTAGGGTGGCCTGACTGTTCCTACATGTAGGGTGGCCTGACTGTTCCTATATGTAGCATGTAGGTTTGCCTGACTGTTCCTATATGTAGCTTGTAGGGTGGCCTGACTGTTCCTACATGTAGGGTGTGGCCTGACTGTTCCTACATGTAGGGTGGCCTGACTGTTCCTACATGTAGGGTGGTCTGACTGTTCCTACATGTAGGGTGGCCTGACTGTTCCTACATGTAGGGTGGCCTGACTGTTCCTACATGTAGGGTAGCCTGACTGTTCCTATATGTAGCTTGTAGGGTGGCCTGACTGTTCCTACATGTAGGGTGTGGCCTGACTGTTCCTACATGTATGGTGGCCTGACTGTTCCTACATGTAGGGTGGTCTGATTGTTCCTACATGTAGGGTGGTGTGACTGTTCCTACATGTACGGTGGCCTGACTGTTCCTACATGTAGGGTGGCCTGACTGTTCCTACATGTAGGGTGGCCTGACTGTTCCTACATGTAGGGTGGCCTGACTGTTCCTATATGTAGCATGTAGGTTGGCCTGACTGTTCCTATATGTAGCATGTAGGGTGGCCTGACTGTTCCTACATGTAGGGTGGCCTGACTGTTCCTATATGTAGGGTGGTCTAACTGTTCCTATATGTAGCATGTAGGGTGGCCTGACTGTTCCTACATGTAGGGTGGTCTGACTGTTCCTACATGTAGGGTGTGGCCTGACTGTTCCTACATGTAGGGTGGCCTGACTGTTCCTACATGTAGTGTGGCCTGACTGTTCCTACATGTAGGGTGGCCTGACTGTTCCTACATGTAGGGTGGTCTGACTGTTCCTACATGTAGGGTGGTCTGACTGTTCCTACATGTAGGGTGGCCTGACTGTTCCTACATGTAGGGTGGCCTGACTGTTCCTACATGTAGGGTAGCCTGACTGTTCCTATATGTAGCTTGTAGGGTGGCCTGACTGTTCCTACATGTAGGGTGGCCTGACTGTTCCTACATGTATGGTGGCCTGACTGTTCCTACATGTAGGGTGGTCTGATTGTTCCTACATGTAGGGTGGTGTGACTGTTCCTACATGTACGGTGGCCTGACTGTTCCTACATGTAGGGTGGCCTGACTGTTCCTACATGTAGGGTGGCCTGACTGTTCCTACATGTAGGGTGGCCTGACTGTTCCTATATGTAGCATGTAGGTTGGCCTGACTGTTCCTATGTGTAGCATGTAGGGTGGCCTGACTGTTCCTACATGTAGGGTGGCCTGACTGTTCCTATATGTAGGGTGGTCTGACTGTTCCTATATGTAGCATGTAGGGTGGCCTGACTGTTCCTACATGTAGGGTGGTCTGACTGTTCCTACATGTAGGGTGTGGCCTGACTGTTCCTACATGTAGGGTGGCCTGACTGTTCCTACATGTAGTGTGGCCTGACTGTTCCTACATGTAGGGTGGCCTGACTGTTCCTACATGTAGGGTGGTCTGACTGTTCCTATATGTAGCATGTAGGGTGGTCTGACTGTTCCTATATGTAGCATGTAGGGTGGCCTGACTGTTCCTACATGTAGGGTGGCCTGACTGTTCCTACATGTAGGGTGGTCTGACTGTTCCTACATGTAGGGTGGCCTGACTGTTCTTACATGTAGGGCCTGACTGTTCCTACATGTAGCATGTAGGGTGGCCTGACTGTTCCTACATGTAACATGTGGGGTGGCCTGACTGTTCCTACATGTAGGTTGGTCTGACTGTTTCTACATGTAGGGTGGCCTGACTGTACCTACATGCAGGGTGGCCTGACTGCTCCTACATGTAGGGTGGTCTGACTGTTCCTACATGTAGGGTGGCCTGACTGTTCCTACATGTAGGGTGGCCTGACTGTTCCTATATGTAGGGTAGCCTGACTGTTCCTATATGTAGCTTGTAGGGTGGCCTGACTGTTCCTACATGTAGGGTGTGGCCTGACTGTTCCTACATGTATGGTGGCCTGACTGTTCCTACATGTAGGGTGGTCTGATTGTTCCTACATGTAGGGTGGTCTGACTGTTCCTACATGTAGGGTGGTCTGACTGTTTCTACATGTAGGGTGGCCTGACTGTACCTACATGCAGGGTGGCCTGACTGTTCCTACATGTAGGGTGGCCTGACTGTTCCTATATGTAGCATGTAGGGTGGCCTGACTGTTCCTACATGTAGGGTGGCCTGACTGTTCCTACATGTATGGTGGCCTGACTGTTCCTACATGTAGGGTGGCCTGACTGTTCCTACATGTAGGGTGGCCTGACTGTTCCTATATGTAGCATGTAGGGTGGCCTGACTGTTCCTACATGTAGGGTGGCCTGACTGTTCCTATATATAGGGTGGTCTGACTGTTCCTATATGTAGCATGTAGGGTGGCCTGACTGTTCCTACATGTAGGGTGGTCTGACTGTTCCTACATGTAGGGTGTGGCCTGACTGTTCCTACATGTAGGGTGGCCTGACTGTTCTTACATGTAGGGCCTGACTGTTCCTACATGTAGCATGTAGGGTGGCCTGACTGTTCCTACATGTAACATGTGGGGTGGCCTGACTGTTCCTACATGTAGGTTGGTCTGACTGTTTCTACATGTAGGGTGGCCTGACTGTACCTACATGCAGGGTGGCCTGACTGCTCCTACATGTAGGGTGGTCTGACTGTTCCTACATGTAGGGTGGCCTGACTGTTCCTACATGTAGGGTGGCCTGACTGTTCCTACATGTAGGGTAGCCTGACTGTTCCTATATGTAGCTTGTAGGGTGGCCTGACTGTTCCTACATGTAGGGTGTGGCCTGACTGTTCCTACATGTATGGTGGCATGACTGTTCCTACATGTAGGGTGGTCTGATTGTTCCTACATGTAGGGTGGTCTGACTGTTCCTACATGTAGGGTGGTCTGACTGTTTCTACATGTAGGGTGGCCTGACTGTACCTACATGCAGGGTGGCCTGACTGTTCCTACATGTAGGGTGGCCTGACTGTTCCTATATGTAGCATGTAGGGTGGCCTGACTGTTCCTACATGTAGGGTGGCCTGACTGTTCCTACATGTAGGGTGGTCTGACTGTTCCTACATGTAGGGTGGCCTGACTGTTCTTACATGTAGGGCCTGACTGTTCCTACATGTAGCATGTAGGGTGGCCTGACTGTTCCTACATGTAACATGTAGGGTCGCCTGACTGTTCCTACATGTAGGGTGGCCTGACTGTTCCTACATGTAGCATGTAGGGTGGCCTGACTGTTCCTACATGTAACATGTAGGGTGGCCTGACTGTTCCTACATGCAGGGTGGCCTGATTGTTCCTACATGTAGGGTGGCCTGACTGTTCCTACATGTAGGGTGGCCTGACTGTTCCTATATGTAGGGTGGCCTGACTGTTCCTACATGAAGGGTGGCCTGACTGTTCCTACATGTAGCATGTAGGGTGGCCTGACTGTTCCTACATGTAGGGTGGCCTGACTGTTCCTACATGTAGGGTGGTCTGACTGTTCCTACATGTAGGGTGGCCTGACTGTTCTTACATGTAGGGCCTGACTGTTCCTACATGTAGCATGTAGGGTGGCCTGACTGTTCCTACATGTAACATGTGGGGTGGCCTGACTGTTCCTACATGCAGGGTGGCCTGATTGTTCCTACATGTAGGGTGGCCTGACTGTTCCTACATGTAGGGTGGCCTGACTGTTCCTATATGTAGGGTGGCCTGACTGTTACTACATGAAGGGTAGCCTGACTGTTCCTATATGTAGCTTGTAGGGTGGCCTGACTGTTCCTACATGTAGGGTGTGGCCTGACTGTTCCTACATGTATGGTGGCATGACTGTTCCTACATGTAGGGTGGTCTGATTGATCCTACATGTAGGGTGGTCTGACTGTTCCTACATGTAGGGTGGTCTGACTGTTTCTACATGTAGGGTGGCCTGACTGTACCTACATGCAGGGTGGCCTGACTGTTCCTACATGTAGGGTGGCCTGACTGTTCCTATATGTAGCATGTAGGGTGGCCTGACTGTTCCTACATGTAGGGTGGCCTGACTGTTCCTACATGTAGGGTGGTCTGACTGTTCCTACATGTAGGGTGGCCTGACTGTTCTTACATGTAGGGCCTGACTGTTCCTACATGTAGCATGTAGGGTGGCCTGACTGTTCCTACATGTAACATGTAGGGTCGCCTGACTGTTCCTACATGTAGGGTGGCCTGACTGTTCCTACATGTAGCATGTAGGGTGGCCTGACTGTTCCTACATGTAACATGTAGGGTGGCCTGACTGTTCCTACATGCAGGGTGGCCTGATTGTTCCTACATGTAGGGTGGCCTGACTGTTCCTACATGTAGGGTGGCCTGACTGTTCCTATATGTAGGGTGGCCTGACTGTTCCTACATGAAGGGTGGCCTGACTGTTCCTACATGTAGCATGTAGGGTGGCCTGACTGTTCCTACATGTAGGGTGGCCTGACTGTTCCTACATGTAGGGTGGTCTGACTGTTCCTACATGTAGGGTGGCCTGACTGTTCTTACATGTAGGGCCTGACTGTTCCTACTTGTAGCATGTAGGGTGGCCTGACTGTTCCTACATGTAACATGTAGGGTCGCCTGACTGTTCCTACATGTAGGGTGGCCTGACTGTTCCTACATGTAGCGTGGCCTGACTGTTCCTACATGTAGGGTGTGGCCTGACTGTTCCTACATGTAGGGTGGCCTGACTGTTCCTACATGTAGTGTGGCCTGACTGTTCCTACATGTAGGGTGGCCTGACTGTTCCTACATGTAGGGTGGTCTGACTGTTCCTACATGTAGGGTGGCCTGACTGTTCTTACATGTAGGGCCTGACTGTTCCTACATGTAGCATGTAGGGTGGCCTGACTGTTCCTACATGTAACATGTGGGGTGGCCTGACTGTTCCTACATGTAGGTTGGTCTGACTGTTTCTACATGTAGGGTGGCCTGACTGTACCTACATGCAGGGTGGCCTGACTGCTCCTACATGTAGGGTGGTCTGACTGTTCCTACATGTAGGGTGGCCTGACTGTTCCTACATGTAGGGTGGCCTGACTGTTCCTACATGTAGGGTAGCCTGACTGTTCCTATATGTAGCTTGTAGGGTGGCCTGACTGTTCCTACATGTAGGGTGTGGCCTGACTGTTCCTACATGTATGGTGGCCTGACTGTTCCTACATGTAGGGTGGTCTGATTGTTCCTACATGTAGGGTGGTCTGACTGTTCCTACATGTAGGGTGGTCTGACTGTTTCTACATGTAGGGTGGCCTGACTGTACCTACATGCAGGGTGGCCTGACTGTTCCTACATGTAGGGTGGCCTGACTGTTCCTATATGTAGCATGTAGGGTGGCCTGACTGTTCCTACATGTAGGGTGGCCTGACTGTTCCTACATGTATGGTGGCCTGACTGTTCCTACATGTAGGGTGGCCTGACTGTTCCTACATGTAGGGTGGCCTGACTGTTCCTATATGTAGCATGTAGGGTGGCCTGACTGTTCCTACATGTAGGGTGGCCTGACTGTTCCTATATATAGGGTGGTCTGACTGTTCCTATATGTAGCATGTAGGGTGGCCTGACTGTTCCTACATGTAGGGTGGTCTGACTGTTCCTACATGTAGGGTGTGGCCTGACTGTTCCTACATGTAGGGTGGCCTGACTGTTCTTACATGTAGGGCCTGACTGTTCCTACATGTAGCATGTAGGGTGGCCTGACTGTTCCTACATGTAACATGTGGGGTGGCCTGACTGTTCCTACATGTAGGTTGGTCTGACTGTTTCTACATGTAGGGTGGCCTGACTGTACCTACATGCAGGGTGGCCTGACTGCTCCTACATGTAGGGTGGTCTGACTGTTCCTACATGTAGGGTGGCCTGACTGTTCCTACATGTAGGGTGGCCTGACTGTTCCTACATGTAGGGTAGCCTGACTGTTCCTATATGTAGCTTGTAGGGTGGCCTGACTGTTCCTACATGTAGGGTGTGGCCTGACTGTTCCTACATGTATGGTGGCATGACTGTTCCTACATGTAGGGTGGTCTGATTGTTCCTACATGTAGGGTGGTCTGACTGTTCCTACATGTAGGGTGGTCTGACTGTTTCTACATGTAGGGTGGCCTGACTGTACCTACATGCAGGGTGGCCTGACTGTTCCTACATGTAGGGTGGCCTGACTGTTCCTATATGTAGCATGTAGGGTGGCCTGACTGTTCCTACATGTAGGGTGGCCTGACTGTTCCTACATGTAGGGTGGTCTGACTGTTCCTACATGTAGGGTGGCCTGACTGTTCTTACATGTAGGGCCTGACTGTTCCTACATGTAGCATGTAGGGTGGCCTGACTGTTCCTACATGTAACATGTAGGGTCGCCTGACTGTTCCTACATGTAGGGTGGCCTGACTGTTCCTACATGTAGCATGTAGGGTGGCCTGACTGTTCCTACATGTAACATGTAGGGTGGCCTGACTGTTCCTACATGCAGGGTGGCCTGATTGTTCCTACATGTAGGGTGGCCTGACTGTTCCTACATGTAGGGTGGCCTGACTGTTCCTATATGTAGGGTGGCCTGACTGTTCCTACATGAAGGGTGGCCTGACTGTTCCTACATGTAGCATGTAGGGTGGCCTGACTGTTCCTACATGTAGGGTGGCCTGACTGTTCCTACATGTAGGGTGGTCTGACTGTTCCTACATGTAGGGTGGCCTGACTGTTCTTACATGTAGGGCCTGACTGTTCCTACATGTAGCATGTAGGGTGGCCTGACTGTTCCTACATGTAACATGTGGGGTGGCCTGACTGTTCCTACATGCAGGGTGGCCTGATTGTTCCTACATGTAGGGTGGCCTGACTGTTCCTACATGTAGGGTGGCCTGACTGTTCCTATATGTAGGGTGGCCTGACTGTTACTACATGAAGGGTAGCCTGACTGTTCCTATATGTAGCTTGTAGGGTGGCCTGACTGTTCCTACATGTAGGGTGTGGCCTGACTGTTCCTACATGTATGGTGGCATGACTGTTCCTACATGTAGGGTGGTCTGATTGATCCTACATGTAGGGTGGTCTGACTGTTCCTACATGTAGGGTGGTCTGACTGTTTCTACATGTAGGGTGGCCTGACTGTACCTACATGCAGGGTGGCCTGACTGTTCCTACATGTAGGGTGGCCTGACTGTTCCTATATGTAGCATGTAGGGTGGCCTGACTGTTCCTACATGTAGGGTGGCCTGACTGTTCCTACATGTAGGGTGGTCTGACTGTTCCTACATGTAGGGTGGCCTGACTGTTCTTACATGTAGGGCCTGACTGTTCCTACATGTAGCATGTAGGGTGGCCTGACTGTTCCTACATGTAACATGTAGGGTCGCCTGACTGTTCCTACATGTAGGGTGGCCTGACTGTTCCTACATGTAGCATGTAGGGTGGCCTGACTGTTCCTACATGTAACATGTAGGGTGGCCTGACTGTTCCTACATGCAGGGTGGCCTGATTGTTCCTACATGTAGGGTGGCCTGACTGTTCCTACATGTAGGGTGGCCTGACTGTTCCTATATGTAGGGTGGCCTGACTGTTCCTACATGAAGGGTGGCCTGACTGTTCCTACATGTAGCATGTAGGGTGGCCTGACTGTTCCTACATGTAGGGTGGCCTGACTGTTCCTACATGTAGGGTGGTCTGACTGTTCCTACATGTAGGGTGGCCTGACTGTTCTTACATGTAGGGCCTGACTGTTCCTACTTGTAGCATGTAGGGTGGCCTGACTGTTCCTACATGTAACATGTAGGGTCGCCTGACTGTTCCTACATGTAGGGTGGCCTGACTGTTCCTACATGTAGCGTGGCCTGACTGTTCCTACATGTAGGGTGTGGCCTGACTGTTCCTACATGTAGGGTGGCCTGACTGTTCCTACATGTAGTGTGGCCTGACTGTTCCTACATGTAGGGTGGCCTGACTGTTCCTACATGTAGGGTGGTCTGACTGTTCCTATATGTAGCATGTAGGGTGGCCTGACTGTTCTTACATGTAGGGTGGTCTGACTGTTTCTACATGTAGGGTGGCCTGACTGTACCTACATGCAGGGTGGCCTGACTGTTCCTACATGTAGGGTGGCCTGACTGTTCCTATATGTAGCATGTAGGGTGGCCTGACTGTTCCTACATGTTGGGTGGCCTGACTGTTCCTACATGTAGGGTGGTCTGACTGTTCCTACATGTAGGGTGGCCTGACTGTTCTTACATGTAGGGCATGACTGTTCCTACATGTAGCATGTAGGGTGGCCTGACTGTTCCTACATGTAACATGTAGGGTCGCCTGACTGTTCCTACATGTAGGGTGGCCTGACTGTTCCTACATGTAGCATGTAGGGTGGCCTGACTGTTCCTACATGTAACATGTAGGGTGGCCTGACTGTTCCTACATGCAGGGTGGCCTGATTGTTCCTACATGTAGGGTGGCCTGACTGTTCCTACATGTAGGGTGGCCTGACTGTTCCTATATGTAGGGTGGCCTGACTGTTCCTACAAGAAGGGTGGCCTGACTGTTCCTACATGTAGCATGTAGGGTGGCCTGACTGTTCCTACATGTAGGGTGGCCTGACTGTTCCTACATGTAGGGTGGTCTGACTGTTCCTACATGTAGGGTGGCCTGACTGTTCTTACATGTAGGGCCTGACTGTTCCTACATGTAGCATGTAGGGTGGCCTGACTGTTCCTACATGTAACATGTAGGGTCGCCTGACTGTTCCTACATGTAGGGTGGCCTGACTGTTCCTACATGTAGCGTGGCCTGACTGTTCCTACATGTAGGGTGTGGCCTGACTGTTCCTACATGTAGGGTGGCCTGACTGTTCCTACATGTAGTGTGGCCTGACTGTTCCTACATGTAGGGTGGCCTGACTGTTCCTACATGTAGGGTGGTCTGACTGTTCCTATATGTAGCATGTAGGGTGGCCTGACTGTTCCTACATGTAGGGTGGTCTGACTGTTCCTACATGTAGGGTGTGGCCTGACTGTTCCTACATGTAGGGTGGCCTGACTGTTCCTACATGTAGTGTGGCCTGACTGTTCCTACATGTAGGGTGGCCTGACTGTTCCTACATGTAGGGTGGTCTGACTGTTCCTATA
Source organism: Oncorhynchus mykiss (assembly GCF_057628025.1). NCBI lineage: Eukaryota > Metazoa > Chordata > Actinopteri > Salmoniformes > Salmonidae > Oncorhynchus > Oncorhynchus mykiss. Next base: position 6,157,565 of record NC_143024.1, read on the forward strand.
TGTAGCATGTAGGGTGGTCTGACTGTTCCTATATGTAGCATGTAGGGTGGCCTGACTGTTCCTACATGTAGGGTGGCCTGACTGTTCCTACATGTAGGGTGGTCTGACTGTTCCTACATGTAGGGTGGCCTGACTGTTCTTACATGTAGGGCCTGACTGTTCCTACATGTAGCATGTAGGGTGGCCTGACTGTTCCTACATGTAACATGTGGGGTGGCCTGACTGTTCCTACATGTAGGTTGGTCTGACTGTTTCTACATGTAGGGTGGCCTGACTGTACCTACATGCAGGGTGGCCTGACTGCTCCTACATGTAGGGTGGTCTGACTGTTCCTACATGTAGGGTGGCCTGACTGTTCCTACATGTAGGGTGGCCTGACTGTTCCTACATGTAGGGTAGCCTGACTGTTCCTATATGTAGCTTGTAGGGTGGCCTGACTGTTCCTACATGTAGGGTGTGGCCTGACTGTTCCTACATGTATGGTGGCCTGACTGTTTCTACATGTAGGGTGGCCTGACTGTACCTACATGCAGGGTGGCCTGACTGTTCCTACATGTAGGGTGGCCTGACTGTTCCTATATGTAGCATGTAGGGTGGCCTGACTGTTCCTACATGTAGGGTGGCCTGACTGTTCCTACATGTATGGTGGCCTGACTGTTCCTACATGTAGGGTGGCCTGACTGTTCCTACATGTAGGGTGGCCTGACTGTTCCTACATGTAGGGTGGCCTGACTGTTCCTATATGTAGCATGTAGGTTGGCCTGACTGTTCCTATATGTAGCATGTAGGGTGGCCTGACTGTTCCTACATGTAGGGTGGCCTGACTGTTCCTATATATAGGGTGGTCTGACTGTTCCTATATGTAGCATGTAGGGTGGCCTGACTGTTCCTACATGTAGGGTGGTCTGACTGTTCCTACATGTAGGGTGTGGCCTGACTGTTCCTACATGTAGGGTGGCCTGACTGTTCTTACATGTAGGGCCTGACTGTTCCTACATGTAGCATGTAGGGTGGCCTGACTGTTCCTACATGTAACATGTGGGGTGGCCTGACTGTTCCTACATGTAGGTTGGTCTGACTGTTTCTACATGTAGGGTGGCCTGACTGTACCTACATGCAGGGTGGCCTGACTGCTCCTACATGTAGGGTGGTCTGACTGTTCCTACATGTAGGGTGGCCTGACTGTTCCTACATGTAGGGTGGCCTGACTGTTCCTACATGTAGGGTAGCCTGACTGTTCCTATATGTAGCTTGTAGGGTGGCCTGACTGTTCCTACATGTAGGGTGTGGCCTGACTGTTCCTACATGTATGGTGGCATGACTGTTCCTACATGTAGGGTGGTCTGATTGTTCCTACATGTAGGGTGGTCTGACTGTTCCTACATGTAGGGTGGTCTGACTGTTTCTACATGTAGGGTGGCCTGACTGTACCTACATGCAGGGTGGCCTGACTGTTCCTACATGTAGGGTGGCCTGACTGTTCCTATATGTAGCATGTAGGGTGGCCTGACTGTTCCTACATGTAGGGTGGCCTGACTGTTCCTACATGTAGGGTGGTCTGACTGTTCCTACATGTAGGGTGGCCTGACTGTTCTTACATGTAGGGCCTGACTGTTCCTACATGTAGCATGTAGGGTGGCCTGACTGTTCCTACATGTAACTTGTAGGGTCGCCTGACTGTTCCTACATGTAGGGTGGCCTGACTGTTCCTACATGTAGCATGTAGGGTGGCCTGACTGTTCCTACATGTAACATGTAGGGTGGCCTGACTGTTCCTACATGCAGGGTGGCCTGATTGTTCCTACATGTAGGGTGGCCTGACTGTTCCTACATGTAGGGTGGCCTGACTGTTCCTATATGTAGGGTGGCCTGACTGTTCCTACATGAAGGGTGGCCTGACTGTTCCTACATGTAGCATGTAGGGTGGCCTGACTGTTCCTACATGTAGGGTGGCCTGACTGTTCCTACATGTAGGGTGGTCTGACTGTTCCTACATGTAGGGTGGCCTGACTGTTCTTACATGTAGGGCCTGACTGTTCCTACATGTAGCATGTAGGGTGGCCTGACTGTTCCTACATGTAACATGTGGGGTGGCCTGACTGTTCCTACATGCAGGGTGGCCTGATTGTTCCTACATGTAGGGTGGCCTGACTGTTCCTACATGTAGGGTGGCCTGACTGTTCCTATATGTAGGGTGGCCTGACTGTTACTACATGAAGGGTAGCCTGACTGTTCCTATATGTAGCTTGTAGGGTGGCCTGACTGTTCCTACATGTAGGGTGTGGCCTGACTGTTCCTACATGTATGGTGGCATGACTGTTCCTACATGTAGGGTGGTCTGATTGTTCCTACATGTAGGGTGGTCTGACTGTTCCTACATGTAGGGTGGTCTGACTATTTCTACATGTAGGGTGGCCTGACTGTACCTACATGCAGGGTGGCCTGACTGTTCCTACATGTAGGGTGGCCTGACTGTTCCTATATGTAGCATGTAGGGTGGCCTGACTGTTCCTACATGTAGGGTGGCCTGACTGTTCCTACATGTAGGGTGGTCTGACTGTTCCTACATGTAGGGTGGCCTGACTGTTCTTACATGTAGGGCCTGACTGTTCCTACATGTAGCATGTAGGGTGGCCTGACTGTTCCTACATGTAACATGTAGGGTCGCCTGACTGTTCCTACATGTAGGGTGGCCTGACTGTTCCTACATGTAGCATGTAGGGTGGCCTGACTGTTCCTACATGTAACATGTAGGGTGGCCTGACTGTTCCTACATGCAGGGTGGCCTGATTGTTCCTACATGTAGGGTGGCCTGACTGTTCCTACATGTAGGGTGGCCTGACTGTTCCTATATGTAGGGTGGCCTGACTGTTCCTACATGAAGGGTGGCCTGACTGTTCCTACATGTAGCATGTAGGGTGGCCTGACTGTTCCTACATGTAGGGTGGCCTGACTGTTCCTACATGTAGGGTGGTCTGACTGTTCCTACATGTAGGGTGGCCTGACTGTTCTTACATGTAGGGCCTGACTGTTCCTACATGTAGCATGTAGGGTGGCCTGACTGTTCCTACATGTAACATGTAGGGTCGCCTGACTGTTCCTACATGTAGGATGGCCTGACTGTTCCTACATGTAGCGTGGCCTGACTGTTCCTACATGTAGGGTGTGGCCTGACTGTTCCTACATGTAGGGTGGCCTGACTGTTCCTACATGTAGGGTGGTCTGACTGTTCCTATATGTAGCATGTAGGGTGGCCTGACTGTTCCTACATGTAGGGTGGTCTGACTGTTCCTACATGTAGGGTGTGGCCTGACTGTTCCTACATGTAGGGTGGCCTGACTGTTCCTACATGTAGTGTGGCCTGACTGTTCCTACATGTAGGGTGGCCTGACTGTTCCTACATGTAGGGTGGTCTGACTGTTCCTATATGTAGCATGTAGGGTGGTCTGACTGTTCCTATATGTAGCATGTAGGGTGGCCTGACTGTTCCTACATGTAGGGTGGCCTGACTGTTCCTACATGTAGGGTGGTCTGACTGTTCCTACATGTAGGGTGGCCTGACTGTTCTTACATGTAGGGCCTGACTGTTCCTACATGTAGCATGTAGGGTGGCCTGACTGTTCCTACATGTAACATGTGGGGTGGCCTGACTGTTCCTACATGTAGGTTGGTCTGACTGTTTCTACATGTAGGGTGGCCTGACTGTACCTACATGCAGGGTGGCCTGACTGCTCCTACATGTAGGGTGGTCTGACTGTTCCTACATGTAGGGTGGCCTGACTGTTCCTACATGTAGGGTGGCCTGACTGTTCCTACATGTAGGGTAGCCTGACTGTTCCTATATGTAGCTTGTAGGGTGGCCTGACTGTTCCTACATGTAGGGTGTGGCCTGACTGTTCCTACATGTATGGTGGCCTGACTGTTTCTACATGTAGGGTGGCCTGACTGTACCTACATGCAGGGTGGCCTGACTGTTCCTACATGTAGGGTGGCCTGACTGTTCCTATATGTAGCATGTAGGGTGGCCTGACTGTTCCTACATGTAGGGTGGCCTGACTGTTCCTACATGTATGGTGGCCTGACTGTTCCTACATGTAGGGTGGCCTGACTGTTCCTACATGTAGGGTGGCCTGACTGTTCCTACATGTAGGGTGGCCTGACTGTTCCTATATGTAGCATGTAGGTTGGCCTGACTGTTCCTATATGTAGCATGTAGGGTGGCCTGACTGTTCCTACATGTAGGGTGGCCTGACTGTTCCTATATATAGGGTGGTCTGACTGTTCCTATATGTAGCATGTAGGGTGGCCTGACTGTTCCTACATGTAGGGTGGTCTGACTGTTCCTACATGTAGGGTGTGGCCTGACTGTTCCTACATGTAGGGTGGCCTGACTGTTCTTACATGTAGGGCCTGACTGTTCCTACATGTAGCATGTAGGGTGGCCTGACTGTTCCTACATGTAACATGTGGGGTGGCCTGACTGTTCCTACATGTAGGTTGGTCTGACTGTTTCTACATGTAGGGTGGCCTGACTGTACCTACATGCAGGGTGGCCTGACTGCTCCTACATGTAGGGTGGTCTGACTGTTCCTACATGTAGGGTGGCCTGACTGTTCCTACATGTAGGGTGGCCTGACTGTTCCTACATGTAGGGTAGCCTGACTGTTCCTATATGTAGCTTGTAGGGTGGCCTGACTGTTCCTACATGTAGGGTGTGGCCTGACTGTTCCTACATGTATGGTGGCATGACTGTTCCTACATGTAGGGTGGTCTGATTGTTCCTACATGTAGGGTGGTCTGACTGTTCCTACATGTAGGGTGGTCTGACTGTTTCTACATGTAGGGTGGCCTGACTGTACCTACATGCAGGGTGGCCTGACTGTTCCTACATGTAGGGTGGCCTGACTGTTCCTATATGTAGCATGTAGGGTGGCCTGACTGTTCCTACATGTAGGGTGGCCTGACTGTTCCTACATGTAGGGTGGTCTGACTGTTCCTACATGTAGGGTGGCCTGACTGTTCTTACATGTAGGGCCTGACTGTTCCTACATGTAGCATGTAGGGTGGCCTGACTGTTCCTACATGTAACATGTAGGGTCGCCTGACTGTTCCTACATGTAGGGTGGCCTGACTGTTCCTACATGTAACATGTAGGGTGGCCTGACTGTTCCTACATGCAGGGTGGCCTGATTGTTCCTACATGTAGGGTGGCCTGACTGTTCCTACATGTAGGGTGGCCTGACTGTTCCTATATGTAGGGTGGCCTGACTGTTCCTACATGAAGGGTGGCCTGACTGTTCCTACATGTAGCATGTAGGGTGGCCTGACTGTTCCTACATGTAGGGTGGCCTGACTGTTCCTACATGTAGGGTGGTCTGACTGTTCCTACATGTAGGGTGGCCTGACTGTTCTTACATGTAGGGCCTGACTGTTCCTACATGTAGCATGTAGGGTGGCCTGACTGTTCCTACATGTAACATGTAGGGTTGCCTGACTGTTCCTACATGTAGGGTGGCCTGACTGTTCCTACATGTAGCGTGGCCTGACTGTTCCTACATGTAACATGTAGGGTGGCCTGACTGTTCCTACATGCAGGGTGGCCTGATTGTTCCTACATGTAGGGTGGCCTGACTGTTCCTACATGTAGGGTGGCCTGACTGTTCCTATATGTAGGGTGGCCTGACTGTTCCTACATGTAGGGTGGCCTGACTGTTCCTACATGAAGGGTGGCCTGACTGTTCCTACATGTAGGGTGGCCTGACTGTTCCTACATGCTTGTGTGTGTACCACAGGAGGTTGGTGTCACCTTATTTGGGGAGGATAGGGCTCGTGGTAATGATTGGAGCAGAATCAGTGGAATGGTATCAAATACATCAAACACGTGTGTGTGTGTGTGTGTGTGTGTGTATGTTGGTAGAGCATGTCTCTTGGCAACGGCAGGGTTGTGGGTTATTTTCCCACGGGGGACTGGTATAAAATGTTTACACTCACTACTGTCGCTCTGGATAATAACACCTGCTAACGCACTAAAATGTTAATGTTGTCTGTTATACAGAGCAGAACCCAGTCAGTCAGACCAGGGAGGGAGGGAGGGAGGGAGAGAGAGAGGGAGGGAGGGAGGGAGAGAGAGAGAGAGAGGGAGGGAGGGAGGGAGAGAGAGAGGGAGGGGGAGGGAGGGAGGGAGGGAGTGGGAGGGAGAGAGGGAGGGAGTGGGAGGGAGAGAGGGAGGGAGGGAGAGGGGGAGGGAGGGGTGGGAGAGGGAGATACAGAGAGAGAGGCAAGATAAACCACTTAAGTATTTAAAGGACTTCATTTTCCTAGAGATAACCTCCCTTTACTCTACACAGCCTCCCCACCACCATCCACTAAAGTAGTGCACCCTATTCCATAAGGCTCTGGTCTAAAGTAGTGCACCCTATTCCATAAGGCTCTGGTCTAAAGTAGTGCACCCTATTCCATAAGGCTCTGGTCTAAAGTAGTGTACCCTATTCCATAAGGCTCTGGTCTAAAGTAGTGCACCCTATTCCATAAGGCTCTGGTCTAAAGTAGTACACCCTATTCCGTAAGGCTCTGGTCTAAAGTAGTGTACCCTATTCCATAAGGCTCTGGTCTAAAGTAGTGCACCCTATTCCATAAGGCTCTGGTCTAAAGTAGTGCACCCTATTCCATAAGGCTCTGGTCTAAAGTAGTGCACCCTATTCCATAAGGCTCTGGTCTAAAGTAGTACACCCTATTCCATAAGGCTCTGGTCTAAAGTAGTGTACCCTATTCCATAAGGCTCTGGTCTAAAGTAGTGTACCCTATTCCATAAGGCTCTGGTCTAAAGTAGTGCACCCTATTCCATAAGGCTCTGGTCTAAAGTAGTGTACCCTATTCCATTAGGCTCTGGTCTAAAGTAGTGCACCGTATTCCATAAGGCTCTGGTCTAAAGTAGTGCACCCTATTCCATAAGGCTCTGGTCTAAAGTAGTGCACCCTATTCCATAAGGCTCTGGTCTAAAGTAGTACACCCTATTCCATAAGGCTCTGGTCTAAAGTAGTGTACCCTATTCCATAAGGCTCTGGTCTAAAGTAGTGTACCCTATTCCATAAGGCTCTGGTCTAAAGTAATGTACCCTATTCCATAAGGCTCTGCTCTAAAGTAATGTACCCTATTCCATAAGGCTCTGGTCTAAAGTAGTGCACTATAAAGGGAATAGGGTACCATTTAGGACACAGCCTCTCCCTGCCCATGATGTGCCCCACGCCAGACTGTCAGAACTCCGGAGATTAGGCTACAAAGGGGGATGGGGGTGGAGGAGGAGGGATAAGGGTGGAGGAGGAGGAGGGGTAAGGGGTGGAGGAGGAGGAGGGGTAAGGGTGGAGGAGGAGGAGGGGTAAGGGTGGAGGAGGAGGAGGGGTAAGGGTGGAGGAGGAGGAGGGGTAAGGGTGGAGGAG